>NC_073381.1:2982928-3105514 GCF_028641065.1 Leucoraja erinaceus | reverse complement strand
TTGTTGAAGTTAGAGAAATCAATATTCATACCGCTGGGTTGTAAGCTGCCCAAGCGAAATATGAGATGCTGTTCCTCCAATTTGCATTTAGCCTCACATGGTCTCCTGACTTCCCCTTTCCCATTAGTTCCTTGGTTTCACTGACGTTGAGCGGGAGGTTGTTGTTGTGGCTCTACCTGTCCAGGTGTTCCACCTCTCACCTGTACGTTGACGCATCACTGCCCGTGACTCCGTCAGCAGTGGTGTCATCGGTGAATTTATTGGAAGTGTTCTCAACCGCACAGTCAGGGCTGTCACGGGAGTGGTGAGTGGGAAGGAACTGCGGATGCTGGTTTACACCGAAGATAGATACAAAGTGCTGGTCTCCAGGTCCTGACAGGATATTCCCTAGGACATTGAGGGAAGTTAGTGTAGAAATAGCCGGGGCTATGACAGAAATATTTCAAATGTCATTAGAAACGGGAATAGTCCCCGAAGATTGGCGTACTGCGCATGTTGTTCCATTGTTTAAAAAGGGTTCTAAGAGTAAACCTAGCAATTATAGACCTGTTAGTTTGACTTCAGTGGTGGGCCAATTAATGGAAAAGATACTTAGAGATAATATATATAAGCATCTGGATAAACAGGGTCTGATTTGGAACAGTCAACATGGATTTGTGCCTGGAAGGTCATGTTTGACTAATCTTCTTGAATTCTTTGAAGAGGTTACTAGGGAAATTGACGAGGGTAAAGCAGTGGATGTTGTCTATATGGACTTTAGTAAGGCCTTTGACAAGGTTCCTCATGGAAGGTTGGTTAAGAAGGTTAAACTGTTGGGTATAAATGCAGGAATAGCAAGATGGATTCAACAGTGGCTGAATGGGAGAAGCCAGAGGGTAATGGTGGATGGCTGTTTGTCGGGTTGGAGGCAGGTGACTAGTGGGGTGCCTCAGGGATCTGTGTTGGGTCCTTTGTTGTTTGTCATGTACATCAATGATCTGGATGAAGGTATGGTAAATTGGATTAGTACGTATGCAGATGATACCAAGATAGGAGGTGTTGTGGATAATGAAGAGGATTTCCAAAGTCTACAGAGTGATTTAGGCCATTTGGAAAAATGGCTGAAAGATGGCAGATGGAGTTTAATGCTGGTAAATGTGAGGTGCTACACCTTGGCAGGACAAATCAAAATAGGACGTACATGGTAAATGGTAGGGAATTGAAGAATACAGTTGAACAGAGGGATCTGGGAATAACCGTGCATAGTTCCTTGAAGGTGGAATCTCATATAGATAGGGTGGTAAAGAAAGCTTTTGGTATGCTAGCCTTTATAAATCAGAGCATTGAGTATAGAAGCTGGGATGTAATGTTAAAATTGTACAAGGCATTGGTGAGACCAAATCTGGAGTATGGTGTACAATTTTGGTCGCCCAATTATAGGAAGGATGTCAACAAAATATAGAGAGTACAGAGGAGATTTACTAGAATGTTGCCTGGGTTTCAACAACTAAGTTACAGAGATAGGTTGAATAAGTTAGGTCTTTATTCTCTGGAGCGCAGAAGGTTAAGGGGGGACTTGATAGAGGTCTTTAAAATGATGAGAGGGATAGACAGAGTTGATGTGGACAAGCTTTTCCCTTTGAGAATAGGGAAGATTCAAACAAGAGGACATGACTTCAGAATTAAGGGACAGAAGTTTAGGGGTAACATGAGGGGGAACTTCTTTACTCAGAGAGTGGTGGCTGTGTGGAAGTCAACTCAAGTCAACTCAAGTTTATTTGTCACATACACATACGAGATGTGCAGTGAAATGAAAGTGGCAATGCTCGCGGACTTTTGTGCAAAAGACAAACAACAAAACAACCAAACAAATTATAAACACAATCATAACACACAAATCTTTTACATAATAAATAATGGAACGAAAACGTTCTGTAGAGCTTCCAGTAGAAGTGGTGGCGGCAGGTTCGTTGGTATCATTTAAAAATAAATTGGATATGCATATGGATGAGAAGGGAATGGAGGGTTATGGTATGAGTGCAGGCAGGTGGGACTAAGGGAAAAAAGTTGTTCGGCACGGACTTGTAGGGCCGAGATGGCCTGTTTCCGTGCTGTAATTGTTATATGGTTATATGTTATATGGTGCTGGAGTAACTCAGAGGGACAAGCCGTATATCTCTGGAAAAGAAGGAATTGGTGACGTTTCGGGGCGAGACCCATCTTCAGACTTGATAATCAGAGGAGAGGGAAACGGTTGCAAGGAAACCGTTATTCAAATGTCGCAACATTTCTATTGTCACCGCTGGATTTCAAAATATTCATAGAAACATAGAAACATAGAAATTCGGCCCTTCGAGCCTGCACCATTCTCCATTCAATATGATCACGGCTGATAGAAACATAGAAACATAGAAATTAGGTGCAGGAGTAGGCCATTCGGCCCTTCAAGCCTGCACCGCCATTCAATATGATCATGGCTGATCAATCAACTCAGTATCCTGTACCTGCCTTCTCTCCATACCCCCTGATCCCTTTATCCACAATGGCCACATCTAACTCCCTCTTAAATATAGCCAATGACCATTTTTTTTGTCACCGCTATTTTTTTGAAATATTCAAAATCTTATGACGCCGGCAGTCGCCGAAAAAAATATCGCCAAGTGGGACAGGCCCTTAATCCATGTGAAGGACTGGGCTACATCAACTACTCTCTGCAATGCTATGCATGGGTACAATCAAATAGCACAGTGGCACACAGCTGCCTGTCCCACTGAGTTACTCTGTGTAAACCAGCATCTGCAGTTATAAGGTCATGATGTCATCAGCAATAGGAGTAGAATTAGGCCATTCGGCCCATCTAGACCACTTCGCCATTCAATCATTGCTGATCTATCTTTCCCTCATAACCCCTTTCTAACCTCCTAACCTCACTTCGGTAAGTCCGACCATATCGCGGTGCTGCTTCTTCCTGCCTACAGGCAGCAATTGAAGAGCGCACCCCCAGAAGTGAGGACAGTACAGAGCTGGTCGGGGGGGGGGGGGGGGGCAGAGGAACAACTCCAGGACTGTTTGGAGTCTGTAGACTGGGCAATGTTCAAGGACTCGGCAACGGACTTGAACGAATACGCCACAATCGTTACAGACTTCGTAAAGAAATGTGTGGAGGACTGCATCCCTACAAAAACCTTCCGAGTGTTTCCCAATCAGAAACCTTGGATGAACTTTGAGATCCGCACTCTCCTGAAGTCCAGACACCGGGCATTCACCTCCGATGATACAGTGGCCTACATGAAGACCAGATACGACCTTGGTAAGGCCATCAAAAAGGCCAAAAGGGACTTCTGCTCCAAACTGGAGGATGAGACAGATGTTCGGCAGCTGTGGCGGGGCCAGAATGCAATCACCTCCTACAAGGTGAAACCAGGAGGCAGCTCGAATGCCGGTGTAACATCACTCCCTGACGAACTCAATGCGTTTTACGCACGCTTTGATAGGGAGAATACCGATGTGCCTTCCCGATCCCCCATTCGCTGTGATGGCATTTCAGTCTCAGTCACAGAGGCCGATGTCAGGAAATCCTTCAGAGGGGTGAACCCCCGAAAAGCACCTGGACCTGATGGTATACCCGGTCGTGTTCTAAAAACCTGTGCGGACCAACTGGCGGGAGTTTTTACGGACATTTTCAACCTCTCACTTCTGAGGTCTGAGGTCCCCACCTGCTTTAAAAGGGCATCAATTATACCGGTGCCCAAGAAGAGTAAGGTGACGTGCTTCAATGACTATCGACCAGTGGCACTAACGCCGGTGGTGATGAAGTGCTTTGAGAGGTTGATCATGGAGCAAATCAACTCCTACCTCGACAATAACCTGGACCCACTGCAGTTCGCTTACCGCCACAACAGATCAACGGTATATGCGATCTCGCTGGCCCTCCACTCCGCTCTGGACCACTTGGACAACAAAAACTCATATGTCAGGCTGTTATTCATCGATTACAGCTCGGCATTCAACACAATCATCCCCTCCAAGCTGGTTACCAAACTCGCAGAACTGGGTCTCTGTGCATCCCTCTGCAACAGGATCCTCGACTTCCTCATCCACAGACTACAGTCTGTTCGTATTGGTGGAAATGTGTCAGCCTCGATAACAATCAGCACGGGAGCACCTCAAGGCTGCGTGCTCAGCCCCCTGCTGTACTCACTCTATACCCATGACTGCGTAGCCAACCACAGTCCGAACTCCATCATTGACGAGACCACTATTGTGGGGCGTATCACTGATGGGGATGAGTCAGAGTACAGAAGAGAGATCGGGCAACTGTCCATATGGTGCCAGCGCAATAACCTGGCCCTCAACACCAGCAAAACCAAGGAACTGATTGTGGACTTTGGAAGGAGTAGGAGGGGGACCCACAGCCCCATTTATATCAACGGGTCGATGGTTGAAAGGGTCAAGAACTTCAAATTCCTGGGCGTGCACATCTCTGAAGATCTCTCCTGGTCCGAGAACATTAACGCAATTATCAAAAAAGCTCATCAGCGCCTCTACTTCCTGAGAAGATTACGGAGAGTCGGTTTGTCAAGGAAGACTCTCTCTAACTTCTACAGGTGCACAGTCGAGAGCATGCTGACCGGTTGCATCGTGGCTTGGTTCGGCAATTTGAGCGCCCTGGAGAGGAAAAGACTACAAAAAGTAGTAAACACTGCCCAGTCCATCATCTGCTCTGACCTTCCTTCCATCGAGGGGATTTATCGCAGTCGCTGCCTCAAAAAGGCTGGCAGTATCATCAAAGACCCACACCATCCTGGCCACACACTCATCTCCCTGTTACCTTCAGGTAGAAGGTACAGGAGCCTGAAGACTGCAACAACCAGGTTCAGGAATAGCTACTTCCCCACAGCCATCAGGCTATTAATCCTGGCTCGGACAAAACTCTGATTATTAATAACCACTTTCTGTTATTTGCACTTCACCAGTTTATTTATTCATGTGTGTATATATTTATATCATGGTATATGGACACATTTATCTGTTTTGTAGTAAATGCCTACTATGTTCTGAGTGCTGAAGCAAAGCAAGAATTTCATTGTCCTATACAGGGACACATGACAATAAACTCCCTTGACTTGACTTGATTCTCCTGCCTTCTCCCCATAACCCCTGAAACCCGTGCTA
The DNA here is from genome assembly GCF_028641065.1 of Leucoraja erinaceus. Classification (NCBI taxonomy): domain Eukaryota; kingdom Metazoa; phylum Chordata; class Chondrichthyes; order Rajiformes; family Rajidae; genus Leucoraja; species Leucoraja erinaceus. Next base: position 3,100,360 of record NC_073381.1, on the reverse strand, counting down.
ATCACGAATCTATCTATCACTGCCTTAAAAATATAGAAATATAGAATTATAGAAATATAGAAAATAGGTGCAGGAGTAGGCCGTTCAGCCCTTCCATTCCGCACCGCCATTCACTATGATCATGGCTGATCATCTAAAATCAGTAACCCGTTTCTCCCCATATCCCTTGATTCCGTAGGCCCTAAGAGCTAAATCTAACTCTCTCTTGAAAACAACATGTCCTGCACATGTACCTGTCTAATTGCTTCTTAATCACTGCAATAGTCCCTGCCTCAACGGCCTCCGCTGGCAGCTCATTTCATACAACCACCACCCTTTGCGTAAAAAATATCCACTGACTTGGCCTCCACAGCCGTCTGTGGCAAAGAATTCCACAGATTCACCGCCCTCTGACTGAAGAAATTTCTCCTCATCTCCTTCCTAAAAGACCGTCCTTTAATTGTGAGGCTGTGACCTCTAGGCCCGAGACTCTCCCACTAGTGGAAACATCCTCTCCACATCCACTCTATCCAGGCCTTTCACTGTTCTGTATGTTCTTTCTTTCTACACAGTGTGCTCTGTGAAATCTGTACCTGTTTTGGAGAAATATCTTCCCCTCCAATTTTCCTTTCTGTCTGCTCTCAGAGGGGGGTGAATTCATAAGCAAAATGCATGCCAGAGGAATTTTAAAAACACAATGTACATTTATATTTGCATGTCACATTTCCAGATTGATGAATATCAAAAGTACATTCCTAAACAGGAGGTTATACCACTGTGGTTGATGTATTTGACTGTTTGATTGAATGATACAGCATGGAAACAAGGCCCTTCAGCCCACCGAATCCATGCCGACCAGCGATCACCTTTGATTAGTACGGGTGCCAGGGGTTATGGGGAGAAGGCAGAAGAATGGGGTTACGTTGGGAGAGATTTCACCTCAAATTCAAATTTCACTGTACCTTAATTGGTTAAGTGACAATAAACGCAAACTTGAACTTGAGATAGATCAGCCATGATTGACAATAGACAATAAACAATAGGTGCAGGAGACGGGGGCGCAGTCCTGTGTGGTTTGGATGCCCAGCCTGAAGCTGTCCGTTTATTTTTAGTTAGTTGAGTTTTTTGTTCTGGAGTTCTAGCCTTTTTTATGGGGGGGGGGGGGGAAGGGGGAAACTGCTTTTCTAGGGTCCCTACCTGGTCGGAGAGGCAGCTTTTCTCCGGGCTGCACCATCGACCCGTCCTCGCGGCCTACCAGCGGGCCTGGAGCGGCGTTTCCTGTCGGGGACCGCCCAGAACCTCGGCTTCGGCGGCGGCACAGCGCTGAGGCGCTGTCGCGGAGCGGGCGATGCCTTGCCCTGGTCGCCGCGCTGGAGCTCCGGTGATCTGAGACCGCCGATAAAAACATCGCGGAGCTGCGGGTCTGTGGAGCGGCCAGCAGCGGGTGGCAGCGCTGAACTTTACATCGGGAGCCTGGGATCTCTAGATGAGATCGCCAGTAGTGGAACTCCATCCGGCGCGGCCTTGTTGGCTTCGGAAACCGCGGCCTCCAGTACGGAAGAGGCTGTTCCAGGGTTCCCAAGTCACTGAGAGGACTCTCCCGACGCCGGAGCAACATCACCCGGCGAGAACGGCCTGGAACATCGGGCCTCCGTAGAGGCAACTGTGGAGGCCACAATAGGCCCGACTATGGGTGAACTGGGGTTGGGGACTGGACATTGTGCCTTCCCTCATAATGGGAACCATTGTGGGGGGATGTTCTTTATGTTTAAATCTCTTATTAATGTTATGTCTGTATTCTTTCTTTATGTGCTGCATTGGCAAGAAGCATTTCACTTCACTACACCTAGGTGTATGTGACCAATAAAATAACCTATGAACCTTTGAATAGGCCATTCGGCGGATCATCCACAATCAGCATCCCGTTCCTGCCTTCTCCCCATATCTCCTATCTTCAAGAGCCCTATCTAGCTCTCTCTTGAAAATATCCAGAGAACCTGCCTCCACCGCCCTCTGAGACAGAGAATTCCACAGACTCACAACACTCTGTGTGAAAAAGTGTTTCCTCATCTCCGTTCTAAATGGCTTAACCCTTATTCTTAAACTGTGGCCCCTAGTTCTGGACACCCTCAACATCGAGAACATGTTTCCTGCCTCTATCTAGTGTGTCCAAACCCTTAATAATTTTATATGTTTCAATACGATATCCTCTCATCCTTCTCAATTCCAGAGTATATAAGATTGAATGATAGAATAGACTTGATGGGCCGAATTCTGCCCCTCGAATTTATGAATTTATGATTATCCGTTCACTAGTTCTATGTGGAGGGAGGAACTGCAGATGCCGGTTTAAACCGAACATAGACACAAAATACTGGAGTAACTTAGATGGATCGGCAGCATCTCTGGGGAGTAGGAATGGGTGACGTTTCGGGTCAAGACCCTTCTTCAGACTGAGGGTCAAGCGAAATGGAACACGAGATATAGACAGTGATGTAGAGACACATAGAACAAATGAATGAAAGATGTGCAAAAAAGTAACGATGATAAAGGAAACAGGCATCGTTAGCTGTTTGGTGGGTGAGAACAAGAAGCTGGTGCCACTTGGGTGGGGGAGGGATGGAGAGAGAGAGGGAATGCAGGGGTTATTGAAGTTAGAGAAAGCAATATTCATACCGCTGGGTTGTAAGCTGCCCAAGCGAAATATGTGATGCTGTTCCTCCATGGTCAACCTCACATGGTCTCCTGACCTCTTGGTTCTTGGTTCTTGGTTTCTTCGTCCTCCAAAATATTCCAAATGGAATTTAAACTGGAGGTGGTGAAGGGAGGGCTTAAGCCAGAAACTTCCCCTGCCCAATAGTTCCTTGGTTTCACTGACGTTGAGCGGGAGGTTGTTGTTGTGGCTCTACCTGTCCAGGTGTTCCACCCCTCACCTGTACGTTGACGAATCACTGCCCGTGACTCCGTCAGGAATGGTGTCGTCGGTGAATTTATTGGAAGCGTTCTCAACCACACAGTCAGGGCTGTCAAGGGAGTGGTGAGTGGGAAGGAACTGCAGATGCTGGTTTACACCGAAGATAGACACAAAGTGCTGGAGTAACTCAGTGGGACAAGCAGTATCTCTGGAAACGAAGGAATGGGTGACGTTTCGAGTCGAGACCCTTCTTCAGACTTGATAATCAGAGGAGAGGGAAACGGTTGCAAGGAAACCGTTTTTCAAATGTCGCAACATTTTTTTTGTCACCGCTGGATTTTGAAATATTCATAGAAACATAGAAACATAGAAATTAGATGCAGGAGTAGGCCATTCGGCCCTTCGAGCCGGCACCGCCATTCAATATGATCATGGCTGATCATCCAACTCAGTATCCTGTACCTGCCTTCTGTCCATACCCCCTGATCCCTTTAGATTCAGATTCAGATTCAGATTCAATTTTAATTGTCATTGTCAGTGTACAGTACAGAGACAACGAAATGCATTTAGCATCTCCCTGGAAGAGCGACATAGCAAACGATTTGAATAAATAATAATAAGTGTCGGGGGGGGGGGGGGGGGGGGGGTGATTGGCAGTCACCGAGGTACGTTGTTGAGTAGAGTGACAGCCGCCGGAAAGAAGCTGTTCCTCGACCTGCTGGTTCGGCAACGGAGAGACCTGTAGCGCCTCCCGGATGGTAGGAGGGTAAACAGTCCATGGTTGGGGTGAGAGCAGTCCTTGGCGATGCTGAGCGCCCTCCGCAGACAGCGCTTGCTTTGGACAGACTCAATGGAGGGGAGCGAGGAACCGGTGATGCGTTGGGCAATTTTCACCACCCTCTGCAATGCCTTCCGGTTGGAGACAGAGCAGTTGCCATACCATACTGTGATGCAGTTGGTAAGGATGCTCTCGATGGTGCAGCGGTAGAAGTTCACCAGGATCTGAGGAGACAGATGGACCTTCTTCAGTCTCCTCAGGAAGAAGAGACGCTGATGAGCCTTCTTGACCAGAGTAGAGGTATTGTGGGTCCAAGAGAGGTCATCGGAGATGTTGACTCCCAGGAACCTGAAGCTAGAAACATGTTCCACCTCCGTCCCGTTAATGTGGATGGGGGTGTGTGTGCCGCCTCTGGACTTCCTGAAGTCTACAATGAGCTCCTTGGTCTTCTTGGAGTTAAGGGCCAGGTTGTTGTCAGCGCACCATGCTGCTAAGTGCTGGACCTCCTCCCTATAGGCCAGCTCATCGTTGTTGCTGATGAGGCCAATCACCGTTGTATCATCTGCATACTTGATGATGGTGTTAGTACCATGTACAGGTGTGCAGTCATAGGTGAAGAGGGAGTAGAGGAGGGGGCTCAGCACACAGCCCTGAGGAACGCCGGTGTTCAGGGTGAGGGTTGAAGAGGTGTGCTTGTCTAACCTAACAGACTGGGGTCTGTTGGTTAGAAAGTCCAGTATCCAGTTGCAGAGGGAGGGGTCGATGCCCAGGTTACCGAGTTTGGTGATCAGTTTTGATGGTATAATGGTGTTGAATGCTGAGCTGTAATCGATGAACAGCATTCTTACATAAGTGTCTCTGTTGTCGAGGTGGGAGAGGGCGGAGTGAAGTGCCATTGAGATGGCATCCTCCGTACTCCTGTTCTTGCGGTAGGCAAACTGATAGAGATCCATTGTGGGGGGTAGGCAGCAAGGGCCACATCTAACTCCCTCTTAAATATAGCCAATGAACTGGCCTCAACTACATTCACCACTCTCTGTGTAAAAAATGATTTTCTCATCTCGGTCCTAAAAGACTTCCATCTTATCCTTAAACTGTGACCCCTTGTCCTCAACATCGGGAATAATCTTCCTGCATCTAGCCTGTCCAACCCCTTAAGAAGTTTCTATAAGATCCCCCCTCAATCTTCTAAATGCTAGCGAGTACAAGCCGAGTATATTCAGTCTTTCTTCATATGAAAGTCCTGACATCCCAGGACTCAGTCTGGTGAACCTTCTCTGTACTCCCTCTATGGCAAGAATGTCTTTCCTCAGATTAGGAGAATAAAACTGTACGCAATACTCCAGGTGTGGTCTCACCAAGACCCTGTACAACTGCCGTAGAACCTCCCTGCTCTTATACTCAAATCCTTTTGCTATGAATCCTAACATACCATTCGCTTTCTTCACTGCCTGCTGCACCTGCATGCCTACTTTCAATGACTGGTGTACCATGACACCCAGGTCTCGTTGCATCTCCCCTTTTCCTAATCGGCCACCATCCAGATGATAGTCTACAGTTCAAAATCTTTTGGCCACCCTGATATGACGTCAGCAGTGGCCGAAAAAAAAAATCGCCGTGGGACAGGCCCTTAATCCATGTGAAGGACTGGGCTACATCAACAACTCTCTGCCATGCTCTGCATTGGTACAAGCAGACAGCACAGTGGCACACAGCGGCCTGTCCCACTGAGTTACTCCAACACTTTGAGTCCATCTTCAGTGTAAACCAGCAGCAACCAAATAAGGTCATGATGTCATATGGAATAGGAGTAGAATTAGGCCATTCGGCCCATCAAGATCTATCTCTCCCTCCTAACCCCATTCTCCTGCCTTCTCCCCATAACCCCTGAAACCCGTGCTAATCACGAATCTATCTATCGCTGCCTTAAAAATATAGAAATATAAAATTATAGAAAATTATAGAAATATAGAAAATAGGTGCAAGAGTAACCCATTCAGCCCATCGAGCCTGCACCGCCATTCACTATGATCATGGCTAATCATCTAAAATCAGTAACCCGTTTCTCCCCATATCCCTAGATTCCGTAGGCCCTAAGAGCTAAATCTAACTCTCTCTTGAAAACAACATGTCCTACACATGTACCTGTCTAATTGCTTCTTAATCTCTGCAATAGTCCCTGCCTCAACGACCTCCGCTGCCTACTCATTTCATACAACCACCACCCTTTGTGTAAAAAAATATCCACTGACTTAGCCTCCACAGTCGTCTGTGGCAAAGAATTCCACAGATTCACCGCCCTCTGACTGAAGAAATTTCACCTCATCTCCTTCCTAAAAGACCGTCCTTTAATTGTGAGGCTGTGACCTCTGGCCCGAGACTCTCCCACTAGTGGAAACATCCTCTCCACATCCACTCTATCCAGGCCTTTCACTGTTCTGTATGTTCTTTCTTTCCACACAGTGTGCTCTGTGAAATCTGTACCTGTTTTGGAGAAATATCTTCCCAATTTGCCTTTCTATCTGCACTCGGAGGGGGGTGAATTCACCAGCAAAATGCATTCCACAAAATGTACATTTATATTTGCATAGCACATTTCCATATTGATGAATATCATGAAGTACATTCCTAGACAGGAGGTTATGCCACTGTGGATGATGTATTTGACTGTTTGATTGAAAGATACAGCATTGAAACATACCTCGGTAGTCATGAAATGCTTTGAGAGGCTGGTGAAGAATCAAATCTGCGCCTTCCTCCCACGCAACATGGACCCGTTGCAGTTCGCATACCGTCCGAACAGATCCACGGACGATGCGGTCTCCCAGGTTTTACGCACCACTCTCTCCCATCTGGACAGCCGGAAGGGGGGCTACATGAGGATGCTGTTCATAGACTTCAGTTCAGCCTTCAACACGATAGTCCCCACCAGACTGGCCGAGAAGCTGCTGGAATTGGGGCTCAACACCTCCCTGTGTGCCTGGGTCCTGGACTTTCTCACCGCCACGTCCCAGGTAGTCAAGATGGGAGGGAATACATCGAAGTCCCTCATCCTGAGCACAGGATCGCCCCAGGGTTGCGTCCTCAGCCCCCTATTGCACTCCCTGTACACACATGACTGTGTGGCTAGGTTCAGCTCCAATTCAATAATTAAGTTTGCTGATGACACTGTGGTGGTGGGCCTGATCTCAGACAACGATGAGAAGGCCTACCGGGAGGAGGTGGCTGATCTAGCACTCTGGTGTCAGGATAACAGCCTCCTCTTGAACATCAAAAAAACTAAGGAGCTGATCATGGACTTTAGGAGGGCACATCATCCGAGGACGTACACTCCATTGAGGATAAATGGGGATACTGTGGATAGGGTGAACTGTTTTCAATATCTGGGAGTCCACATCTCAGAGGATTTGACGTGGACATCACACGCCTCAGCACTGGTGAGTAAGGCAAGGCAGCGCCTTTACCACCTCAGGCAATTGAGGAAATTCAGAGTGTCTCCGAGGATCCTCCAGTGCTTCTATTCAGCGGCTGTGGAAAGCATCTTGTCTGGAAATATTACCATCTGGTTTGGGAATTGCTCTGCCAAGGACAAGAAGGCTCTGCAGAGAGTAGTGCGTTCGGCCGAACGCACTATGGGAACTTCACTCGCCCCCCTGCAGGAACTATACATCAGGAGGTGCAACTCCAGAGCCAATAAAATCATGGGAGACCCCTTCCACCCCTGCAACGGACTGTTCCAGCTGCTACGGTCAAGCAAACGCCTCTGTTGCCATGCAGTGAGAACGGAGAGGTTGAGAAGGAGTTTCTTCCCAGAGACCATTAGGACTGTAAACTCCTATCTTACCAGGGACTAACTTTTACTGAACCACTCTACTGCTTTTTTTTAAATTGCTGTTTTTTTCCCCTTTTTCCTTCCGCCCACAATATTTAATATGTAAAATAATATGTCATTCTGTTCCATTCTGTTTGTAGTTGTTTGTTTGTTTGTTTGCTTGTCTTTTTGCACAAAGTCCGCGAGCATTGCCACTTTTCATTTCACTGCACATCTCGTATGTGTATGTGACGAATAAACTTGACTTGACTTGACTAGACTTGACAGAATAGACTTGATGGGCCGAATTCTGCCCCTCGAATTAATGATTTATGATCATCTGTTCACACTAGTTCTATGTGGAGGGAGGAGGAACTGCAGGTGCCGGTTTAAACTGAAGGCTGACACAAAAAGCTGGAGTAACTCAGCGGGATTGGCAGCATCTCTGGAGAGAAGGAATGGGTGACATTTCGGGTCGAGACCCTTCCTCAGACTGAGAGTCATGGCAAATGGAAACAAGAGATATAGACGGTGATGTAGAGAGACATGGAACAAAAATGAATGAAAGATGTGCAAAAATGTAATGATGATAAAGGAAACAGGCCAGTGTTAGCTGTTTGTTGGGTGAGAACAAGAAGCTGGTGCCACTTGGGTGGGGGAGGGATGGAGGGAGAGAGAAGGAATGCAGGGGTTGTTGAAGTTAGAAAAATCAATATTCATACCGCTGGGTTGTAAGCTGCCCAAGCGAAATATGAGATGCTGTTCCTCCAATTTGCATTTAGCCTCACATGGTCTCCTGACTTCCCCTTTCCCATTAGTTCCTTGGCTTCACTGATGATGAGCAGGAGGTTGTTGTTGTGGCTCTACCTGTCCAGGTGTTCCACCCCTCACCTGTACGTTGACGCATCACTGCCCGTGACTCCGTCAGCAATGGTGTCGTCGGTGAATTTATTGGAAGTGTCCTCAACCGCACAGTCAGGGCTGTCAAGGGAGTGGTGTGTGGGAAGGAACTGCAGATGCTGGTTTACACCGAAGATGGACACAGAGTGCTGGAGTAACTCAGTGGGCCAAGCAGTATCTCTGGAAACGAAGGAATGGGTGACGTTTCGGGTCGAGACCCTTCTTCCGACTTGATAATCAGAGGAGAGGGAAACGGTTGCAAGGGTTGCAAGGGTCCCTGGTTGGAAGTGAGAGAGGAAGTTCAGTTTAGTTTAGTCTAGAGATGCAGTGCCAAAACAGGCCCTTCGGCCCACCGAGACCGCTCCGACCAGCAATCACCCCACACCAACACTATCCTACACACACTGGGGACAATTTACATTCACTTTATTTGCCAAACGTACTGAGTGAGGTACAGTGAAGCTCATTTTTGTGTTCAGTTCAGTACAAGTATCACTGTACATAAGCACTCAGATACATCTTAAATCAGCATCTCAGATACAGTACAAGTGTACAGCAGTAGTACACTGAGACAGTATACAGAGTCGCCAGTTTGGGGCCATTTTCAAGTCACAGTTGTTGTAAGTGCAGGGATCTTGATCTGATCATGAAGGCCCGTTGTCATGGCGACGTTGCAGGGTGGGCCTAGCCAAGCGTAGTAGTGTCACCACCCTCTGACTAAAGAAATTCCTCCTCGTCTCCTTTCTAAAGATGTGTCCATATATTGAGGGGGCACGGTGGCGCAGCGGTAGAGTTGCTACAGTGGCAGTGACTCGGGTTCCATCCTGACCACGGATGCTGTCTGTACGGAGTTTGCACGTTCTCCCCGTGGGTTTTCTCCGGGTGCTCCGGTTTCCTCCCACACTCCAAAGTTGTGCGGGTTTGTAGGATAATCAGTTTCGGTAAAGATTGAAAGAAAGTAAATTGTCCCTAGTGTGTTAGTGTTTGGGGATCGCTGGTCGGCATAGACTTGATGGGCCGAAGGGCCTGTTTCTGCGCTGTGTCTCCAAACAGTGTACAGATACATGATAAGGGAAAAATGTTTTAGTGCAAGGTAAAGTCCAGTAAAATCCGGTCAAATTCAGGACTGCTCGCTTGTTGTGGTCGGATGGTTCAATTGCCTGATAACAGCTGGGAAGAAACTGTCCCTGAATCTGGAGGTGTGCGTTTTCACACTTCTATACTTCTTGTCCGATGGGAGAGGGGAGAAGAGGGAGTGGCCGGGGTGCGACTCGTCCTTGATTATGCTGCTGGACTTGCCAAGGCAGCATGAAAGTCCTGTCCCACTGTCCAAGTTCATTCAAGAGTTCTCCCGAGTTTGCCTTGATTCGAACTCGGAGATTTACGGTAATGGCCGCTCGTCGGTACTCGGGGCTCTCGTGGACATTTTTCAACGTTGAAAAATCTTCACGAGTCTTCCCGAGCTTACCGCGTTTCCCAAGTACCTGCCGTTAGCGTTACGAGCCGCTAAGAGGTCCCCGAGCACCGATGTACCCGCTACGTACATTCTATGTGGTTCCACAAATTTGATTTTTTTTAAAACTCGGGAGAGCTCTTAAATGAACTCGTACAGTGGGACAGGGCTTTTAGGTGTGGATGTAGTCATTGTATGGGAGGCACAAAATGCTGGAGTAACTCAGCTGGACAGGCAGCATCTCTGGAGAGAAGGAATGGGAAACATCGCCCATCCCTTCTCTCTGGAGATGCTGCCTGTCCCGCTGAGTTACTCCAGCATTTTGTGTCTATCATCAGTTGAAACCTGCATCTGCAGTTCCTTCCTACACATTTCATCTGCAGCCATGGAAGGGACTCTGGTTCGTGTTGTCTGGGCTGCGTCCACAATTTGCTGCATACAGGAAGAAACATGAATCATATTTATAATGTACTTGCAGAACACATTAAGGAATATAGAGCAAATGCTGGGAGGCAGACACAAGGGGCTGACTAACCTCTTTCAGAGTCACAGATCGCTGTGCCTCTATTCATAACCACAATAGCTGTCAAATGCAGGGCAGCATATTAAAGTCGTCCTTTCAAATAGATGAGCAGCCCTTGATCGCTGCGAACTTTGCTTAAAGTACACCAGTCATTGAAAGTAGGCATGCAGGTGCAGCAGGCAGTGAAGAAAGCGAATGGTATGTTAGCATTCATAGCAAAGGATTTGAGTATAGGAGCAGGGAGGTTCTACTGCAGTTGTACAGGGTCTTGGTGAGACCACACCTGGAGTATTGCGTACAGTTTTGGTCTCCAAATCTGAAGAAGGACATTATTGCCATAGAGGGAGTGCAGAGACGGTTCACCAGACTGATTCCTGGGATGTCAGGTCTGTCTTATGAAGAAAGACTGGATAGACTTGGTTTATACTCTCTAGAATTTAGGAGATTGAGAGGGGATCTTATAGAAACTTACAAAATTCTTAAGGGGTTGGACAGGCTAGATGCAGGAAGATTACTCCCGATGTTGGGGAAGTCCAGGACAAGGGGTCACAGCTTAAGGATAAGGGGGAAATCCTTTAAAACCGAGATGAGAAGAACTTTTTTCACACAGAGAGTGGTGAATCTCTGGAACACTCTGCCACAGAGGGTAGTCGAGGCCAGCTCATTGGCTATATTTAAGAGTGAGTTAGATGTGGCCCTTGTGGCTAAAGGGATCAGGGGGTATGGAGAGAAGGCAGGTACGGGATACTGAGTTGAATGATCAGCCATGATCATATTGAATGGCGGTGCAGGCTCGAAGGGCCGAATGGCCTACTCCCGCACCTAATTTCTATGTTTCTATGTTTCTAAAGGTCAAATTATTTATAGATTAGCTTGATACAGCTGATAAAATTGTGTAGGAAGGAACTGCAGGTGCTGGTTTACACAGAAGATAGACACAAATTGCTGGAGTAACTCAGCGGGTCAGACAACATCTCTGGCCCTTTTTTAGTCAACATCGCCATAAAAATATTATCATTGCTGATCATCTCAAATCAGTTCCTGCTTTCTTCCCATATCCCTTGATTCCATTTGCCCAATCTAACTCTCTCTTGAAAACATCCAGTGAATCGGCCTCCACTGCCTTCTGTGGCAGAGAATTCCACAGATTTGCAACTCTCTGGGGGGTAAAAGCTTTTCCTCATCTAAATGGCCTACCCCTTATTCTTAAACCGTGTGACCTCTGGTTCTGGACTCCCCCAACATCGGGAACATTTTTTCCTGCATCTAGCCTGTCCAATCCCTTAATAACTGTATATGTTTCTATAAGATCCCCTCTCCTCGGGTTTAGTGTGAAGTGGGACGTGGCAGAGAGGGCGGGGAAGAGGATGAACAAAGGGAATATCTCTGACAAGGTGAGGCCACCGTTGCCATGGCGATAGGTTGCGGAAGCTCTCTGGTTGATAGAGTAACGAGCACGAGAAAAATAAATAAAGGGAGGAGTGGGCGGAGACACAGAATGCTGGAGTAACTCAGCGGAACAGGCAGCATCTCTGGAGAGAAGGAATGGGTGACGTTTCGGGCCGAGACCCTTCTTACGACTGAGAGTCAGGAGAGAGAGAGAAACGAGAGATATCTAGATGGCTATGTGGGGAGATATAAAACAAATGAATGAAAGATATGCAGGAAACAGGCTGTTGTTAGTTGTGGGTTAGGTGAAAATGAGCTACTGACAATGAAACTCACTCATTTATAGACAATAATAGACAATAGGTGCAGGAGTTGGCCATTCGGCCCTTCAAGCCAGCACCGTCATTCAATGTGATCATGGCTGATCATGCCCCAATCAGTACCCCGTTCCTGCCTTCTCCCCATATCCCCTGACTCCGCCATCTTTAAGAGCCCTATCTAGCTCTCTCTTGAAAGCATCCAGAGAACCCAGCCCACAGCTGAAAATGGCCTGTTTCCTCGATTATCGTTACTTTTTTCCATATCTTTCATCCGTTTGTGCTTTATCCCTCAATATCACCGTCTATATCTCTCGTTTCCCTTTCCCCTCAGTCTGAAGAAGGGTCTCGAACCTAAACATCAACTATCCCTTTTTCTCCAGAGATGCTGCCTGTCCCGCTGAGTTACTCCAGCATTTTGTGCCTATCCCCGGTGTAAACCAGCAACTGCAGTTCCTTCTTGCACACAGTGTACAGATACTGGATAATGGGGAGAGATGCAGGATAAAGGTCGAGATTTGTTCCTGCACAAAGGGAAGCGTTTGGCACAGATTGTGAAGTGCTCACTGGAGCACCTTTCATCCGTGGGCAGGGTGACCCTGAAGTTCTATTTACTCTCGTTTTAATATCTCATCCGTCTGCTCCTCAATCTTCCCTGTCTGCAACCTCCTGCTTTGTTTGAACCAGATCCAACTGAGCTTGAGTAACACAATCATATAACCATATAACCATATAACAATTACAGCATGGAAACAGGCCATCTCGGCCCTACAAGTCCGTGCCGAACAACTTTTTTTCCCTTAGTCCCACCTGCCTGCACTCGTACCATAACCCTCCATTCCCTTCTCATCCATATGCCTATCCAATTTATTTTTAAATGATACCAACGAACCTGCCTCCACCACTTCCACTGGAAGCTCATTCCACACCGCTACCACTCTCTGAGTAAAGAAGTTCCCCCTCATGTTACCCCTAAACTTCTGTCCCTTAATTCTGAAGTCATGTCCTCTTGTTTGAATCTTCCCTCCTCTCAAAGGGAAAAGCTTATCCACATCAACTCTGTCTATCCCTCTCATCATTTTAAAGACCTCTATCAAGTCCCCCCTTAACCTTCTGCGCTCCAGAGAATAAAGACCTAACTTATTCAACCTTTCTCTGTAAGTTAGTTGTTGAAACCCAGGCAACATTCTAGTAAATCAAGTTCACATGTTCATACGCTCCAGGAGCTGAATTAGGCCACTCGGCCCATCCAGTCTGCTCCACCATTCATTCATGGCTGTTCTATCTCTCCATCCTCACCCCATTCTGCCGCCTTCCCCCCCATAACCTCCGACACCCGTACTAATCAGCATCTTGACCAGTCCTTGCGGCCTACCAGCGGGCCTGGAGCGGCGTTTCCAGACGGGACTGGCCAGAACCACGGCTTCAGCGGCGGCACGGCGCTGGAGAGCAATTGCGGAGCGCGGGCGAGGCCTAGACCCGGGTCGCCGGGCTGGAGCTCTGGTGTGTTGAACCCACCGAAGAAACGTCGCGAAGCTGCGGGAATGTGGAGCGGCCAGCTGCGGGCGGCAGCGCGGACTTTAACATCGGGAGCCTGGGATCTCTCGCCGGGATCGCCAGTGGTGGAGCTCCGTCCAGCGCGGCCTGTCGGCTTCGGAAGCCGCGGTCTCCGGTAAGGAAGCGGCCGTTCCAGGCATCCCAAGTCGTTCCTGCCATCACCCTGCGAGAAGGTCCTGGAACATCGGGTTCCCGTAGCGGCAACTGCGGAGGAGATGGGGACGGGGGACTGGACTTTGTGCCTCCCTCAATAGGACATGGGGATGGGGGACTGGACTTTGTGACTTCCCTCACAGTGGGGACCATTGTGGGGGGATGTTTTTTATGTTTTATGTTAAATTCCTTTATAATGTTATGTTGTATTACATAGAAACATAGAAATTAGGTGCAGGAGTAAGCCATTCGGCCCTTCGAGCCTGCACCGCCATTCAATATGATCATGGCTGATTTCTTATTAAGGTGCTTCAATGGCAACTCGAATTTCACTGCACCAATCGGTTGCAGCAGACTTCCCTCAGTGATATCACTTTACTCAACAAGACTCACCAGAAAGGCCAAAAAAATCATAGCAGACCACTTTCACCCGGCACATTACCTCTTTAATCTCCTCCCATCAGGAAGGAGATATAGAAGCATTAAAAGTAAAATATCTCGCTTCAGAGACAGCACCTACCTCCAAGCCATCAGATATTTGAATTTGCACTAATCACCTTGCACTTTCTTTTAGAAACATAGAAACATAGAAATTAGGTGCAGGAGTAGGCCATTCGGCCCTTCGAGCCTGCACCGCCATTCAATATGATCATGGCTGATCATCCAACTCAGTATCCCGTACCTGCCTTCTCTCCATACCCTCTGATCCCCTTGGCCACAAGGGCCACATCTAACTCCCTCTTAAATATAGCCAATGAACTGGCCTGGACTACCCTCTGTGGCAGAGAGTTCCAGAGATTCACCACTCTCTGTGTGAAAAAAGTTCTCCTCATCTCGGTTTTAAAGGATTTCCCCCTTATCCTTAAGCTGTGACCCCTTGTCCTGGACTTTCCCAACATCGGGAACAATCTTCCTGCATCTAGCCTGTCCAACCCCTTAAGAATTTTGTAAGTTTCTATAAGATCCCCTCTCAATCTCCTAAATTCTAGAGAGTTTAAACCAAGTCTATCCAGTCTTTCTTCATAAGACAGTCCTGACATCCCAGGAATCAGTCTGGTGAACCGTCTCTGCACTCCCTCTATGGCAATAATGTCCTTCCTTTTGCACTGTATTATTTATTGTGGTGTATGTGGTGGTTGTATTGTACTGTATTGTATCTGTCTGAGAGCGAACCAAGACACATTCCTATCAACTTGTTGACATGGCAATACATTTCTTGAATCTTGAATCAATTGGTGTATGTGACAATAAATGAACCTTTGAACCTTTGAACCTTTTTAGTGTTCTTTAGCTTGTTTTATGTGGGGGGGGGGGGCACTGACAAAGTTACAAAGTACCCCCGCGCCAGGTCCCACTTTGTTCCCTCCCCTCCTCTCCCTCACCCCCGCTCTGTGTCCTCCATTGCTCTTCCCCCTCTCTCCCTTTGCGATGGTTTCCTCGTGCCATCATCGACCGCCGGTCACGAGGCCGTGAGACTCGATGGGGAGGCTCTGGAGAAGATGCAGTAGAGTTTGACCACCATACTGCCTGGATGAGAGGGCATTCGCTGCAAGATGACATTGGATAAACATTGTTTTCTCTAGAATGGCGGAGGCTGAGAGGAGACCTGATAAATGTATCTGAAATGATGAGAGACGTCGCTAGGATGGACAGAACCGTTTCCCCAAAGTGGAAATGTCAAAGTAATTTCTTCAAAGTGCTAAAAAAAAGATACTTATATTAGATAAATAGATATTTCGATAAAATAGTCATCAGTCATAGAGTGATACAACGTGGAAGCAGGCCCTTCGGCCTAACTTGCCTACGCCAACCAACATGACCCAACTACACTAGTCCCGCCTGCCTGCGTTTGGTCCATATCCCTCTAAACCTATCCTATCATGCACCTGTCTAAATCTTTCATAAACGTTGGGATAGTTCCTGCCTCAACTATCTCCTCTAGCAGCTTGTTCCGTATACTTTGTGTGAAAAAGTTACCCCCTCAGATTCCTATTAAATCTTTTCCCTTTCACCTTCAACCTATGTCCTCTGGTCCTCGATTCCCTCGTCTGGGCAAGAGACTCTGGGCATCCACCCGATATATTCCTCTCATGATTCTAGAATCACCCCTCATCCTCCTGTGCTCCAAGGAACAGTTCCAGCCTACTCAAAACAGGAAAGCAGACTATTATCTAAATGGTGGCCGACTAAGAAAAGGGGAGATGCAGCGAGACCTGGGTGTCATGGTACACCAGTCATTGAAAGTAGGCATGCAGGTGCAGCAGGCAGTGAAGAAAGCGAATGGTATGTTAGCTTTCATAGCAAAAGGATTTGAGTATAGGAGCAGGGAGGTTCTACTGCAGTTGTACAGGGTCTTGGTGAGACCACACCTGGAGTTTTGCGTACAGTTTTGGTCTCCAAATCTGAGGAAGGACATTATTGCCATATAGACATTATTGCAGAGAAGGTTCACCAGACTGATTCCTGGGATGTCAGGACTGTCTTATGAAGAAAGGCTGGATAGACTTGGTTTATACTCTTTAGAATTTAGGAGATTGAGAGGGGATCTTATAGAAACTTACAAAATTCTTAAGGGGTTGGACAGGCTAGATGCAGGAAGATTGCTCCCGATGTTGGGGAAGTCCAGGACAAGGGGTCACAGCTTAAGGATAAAGGGGAAATCCTTTAAAACCGAGATGAGAAGAACTTTTTTTCACACAGAGAGTGGTGAATCTCTGGAACTCTCTGCCGCAGAAGGTAGTTGAGGCCAGTTCATTGGCTATATTTAAGAGGGAGTTAGATGTGGCCCTTGTGGCTAAGGGGATCAGGGAGTATGGAGAGAAGGCAGGTACGGGATACTGAGTTGGATGATCAGCCATGATCATATTGAATGGCGGTGCAGGCTCGAAGGGCCGAATGGCCTACTCCTGCACCTAATTTCTATGTTTCTATGTTTCTATGTTTCAACCTCTCCCTATAGCTCACACCCTCTAGTCCTGGCAACATCCTCATAAGTCTTCTCTGTACTCTTGGCAACATCTTTCCTATAACACGGTGCCCAGAACTGAACGCAGTATTCTAAATGCGGCCTCACCAACGTCTTATACAACTGCAACATGACCTCCCAACTTCCATACTTAATACTCTGACTGATGAAGGCCCATGTGCCAAAAGCCATTTCTTTAAGGGCAGTGCTTTAAGGTTGGGGGGTGGGGGGAGGGGAGGCAAACCTTTAAGATGGAGATTGACAGATTCTTCATTAGTACGGGTGACAGGGGTGATGGGGAGAAGGCAGGAGAATGGGTTTAGGAGGGAGAGATAGAGCAGCCGTGATTGAATGGCAGAGTAGACTCGATGGGCCGAATGGCCTGATTGCACTCCTTGAACTTATGAACTTATGTGTGTGGTGGGCTTTTTTTAACCGAGAGAGTGTCATATGACGAGAGGCTCTTTGATGCAGGGAATGGTGGGATATGGATCACACGCAGACAGAGATTAATTTCCCTTGACATTACGTTTGTCATGGATATCGTGCACTGAATAGGCCTGTTCCTGTGCTGTACTGTTCAATGTTCTAATGGTTCCAGCATCTGCCATCTCTAGTGTCTCCATTGAGCCAGATGCCTGACCAGTAATTCACTGTAAGACTCTAACTTTGTGACGATGCTGTCATTACATTGACAATGCATCGATCTCATCACCGGCCACACCAATCCATCTCACGTAGGGCATAGGACAAAGATACAGTACAGGAACAGGCCCTTCGGCCCACAATGTCTGTGCTCAACATGATGCCGAGACCAACTCCAATCTGCCTTCTTCTTGTTCGAGTTGCTACACTTCTCCAAGCCACTGCGTAACACGGGCTCTGGCAGATGGGTCGAAGAGAATAGACAATAGACAATAGGTGCAGGAGGAGGCCATTCAGCCCTTCGAGCCAGCACCGCCATTCAATATGTGATCATGGCTGATCATCTCCAATCAGTACCCTGTTCCTGCCTTCTCCCCGTATCCCCTGACTCTGCTATTTTTAAGACCCCTATCTAGCTCTCACTTGAAAGCATCCAGAGAACCGGCCTCCACCGTCCTCTGAGGCAGAGAATTCCACAGACCCACAACTCTCTGTGCGAAAAAGTGTTTCCTCGTCTCCGTTCTAGATGGCTTATGCCGAGTAAAACATCACGGAGCTGCGGGTCTGTGGAGCGGCCAGCCGCGGGCGGCAGCGCTGAACTTTACATCGGGAGCCTGGGATCTCGCAACGAGATCGCCAGTTGTGGAGCTCCATCCGGCGCGGCCTTGTCGGCTTCGGAAGCCACGGTCTCGAGTAAGGAGGCGGCCGTTCCAGGTGTCCCATCCCGCTGAGAGGACTCTCCCGACGTCGGAGCACCACCACCCGGCGAGAACGGCCTGGAACATCGGGCCTCCGTAGCGGTGACTGCGGAGGCCTCAATAGGCCCGACTATGGGTGGACATGGGATGGGACTGGACATTGTGCCTTCTCTCATAATGGGAACCATTGTGGGGGGATGTTTTTTATGTTAAAGTTCTTTATTATTGTCATGTTTGTATTCTTTTTTTATGTGCTGCATTGGCAACAAGAATTTCACTACACCTAGGTGTATGTGACAAATAAAGAAACCTTTGAACCATTGACAATATACAATTTTACCAAAGCCAATTCACCTATAAACCTGTACGTCTTTGGAGTGTGGGAGGAAGCCGGAGCGCCCGGAGAAAACCCACGCAGGTTATGGAGGGAAAGTACGAACCGTACAGGCAGCACCCGTGGCCAGGATCTAACCCGGGGCCCTGGTGCTGTTATGCCCCTGTCCCACTTAGGAAACCTGAACGGAAACCTCTGGAGACTTTGTGCCCCACCCAAGGTTTCCGTGCAGTTCCCGGAGGTTCCTGGAGATTTTTGTCAATCTCCCTACCTGCTTCCACTACCTGCAACCTCCGGCAACCACCTGTGTTTAGTTTAGTTGAGAGATACAGGCCCTTCGGCCCATCGAGCTCGCTCCAACCAGCAATCCCCGTATCCCCATTGTGTATAAATTGATTGGATACTCAACAATACTTGCTAGCTAAACAAACAGCATGACTTCCGATAAAGGCTGTCAAATGTATTTCTGTGTTGCTTAGCTTTGATTTGGAGATCTCAGGTTTCCATTAAGAACCACAGATCAGCTCTCCCCTACCAGAGGGCAAGTCTGGCCTTTTAATTCCTAATTTAAAAAAAGACACAAAGTGAATGAATGAATGAATAAGTTTATTGGCCAAGTATTCACATACAAGGAATTTGCCTAGGTGCTCCGCCCGCAAGTGACAACTACATACACTGACAGTTAAGAATGACACATAAAACATTAAACATTAATAATAAAACATTATTAATTAAACATGTGAATTAAATATAACACCAGTGCAAAAAAAGTCTACAGACTACTCGTGAAAAACGCTGTTTTTATGTCTGGTTGTGGCAGCTTTGACAGCCTGGAGTCGCCTTCCAGAGGGAAGTGATTCAAAGAGTTTGTGGCCAGGGTGAGAGGGGTCAGAGATGATCTTGCCCGCTCGCTTCCTGGCCCTTGCAGTGTACAGTTCATCAATGGAGGGAAGGTTGCAGCCAACAACCTTCTCAGCTGATCGGACGATTCGCTGCAGCCTCCGGATGTCGTTCTTGGTGACTGAGCCAAAGTAGATCATGATGGAGAAGGCAAGGACAGACTCTATGATGGCCGTGTAGAATTGGACCATCATTGCCTGTGGCAGATTGTGCTTCATCAGTTGCCACAGGAAGTACATCCTCTGTTGGGCCTTTTTGACTGTGCAGTCGATGGAGTAACTCAGTGGGTCAGGCAGCATCTCCAGAGAACATGGATACTTCAGCATTCTGTGTCTAACTTTAACATTGGCTCTGGTTTGGCACATGTGGGAAGTCATAGAGTTATACAGCATCGGAAACAGGCCCTTCGGCCCAACTTGCCCACACTGACCAACATGTCCCATCTCCACTAGTCCCATCTGCCTGCGTTTGGCCCACATCACTCTAAACCTGTCCCATCCATGAATCTGTCCATGTGCTGTTTTAAATGCTGTTATAGTATCTGTCTCAACTACCTCGTCTGGCAGCTTGTTACATACGCCTTCCACCCTCTGTGTAAAAAAGGTTGCCCCTCAGGTTCCCTACTCTGGCAGTTTCAAGGAACCACGCACCTGTACTCCTAGATCCCTCTGCTCTACAACACTACCCCGAGGCCTACCGTTCACTGTGTAGACCCTTAAGTCACTTTGAGGTTTGACTCAGCATGGTTTGCAATATGCAATATGAGAAAAACATTTTTCACACAGAGAGTGGTGAATCTGTGGAATTCTCTGCCACAGAAGGTAGTTGAGGCCAGTTCATTTGTTATATTTAAGAGGGTGTGGCCCTTGTGGCTAAAGGGATCAGGGGGTATGGAGAGAACGCAGGTACAGGATACTGAGTTGGATGATCAGCCATGATCATATTGAATGGCGGTGCAGGCTCGAAGGGCCGAATGGCCTACTCCTGCACCTATTGTCTATGTTTCTATGTATCAGTGGTTCTCATTAGCCTGATAACTTGGCACAATCCACCGGAGTACAAATCCTTCAGTGGCAAAGACTCAGCGATCCCGACTACGGGTGCTGTCTGTGTGGTTTGTACATTCTCCCGTGACCTACGTGGGTTTTCTCCGGGTGCTCTGGTTTCCTCCCACACTCCAAAGACATGCAGGTAAGCAGGGTGATTGGCTTCAGTCAAAATTGTAAATTGCCCCGAGTGTGTGTAGGGTGGTGTTAGTGTACGGAGTGATCGCTGGTCGGGGCGGGGCGGACTCGGTGGGCCGACGAGCCTGGTTCCATACTGTATCTCTAAACTAAACTAAATTGAAAGATTGCAACATGCAGCCCTTGGGCTCTGCAAACAGTTTCCCATTGTCCATCCAGAGAGAGGGCCAGCTTTCACAAAACGCAAAAAAGCATTCTTTGCATCTGCAAAAAAATAACAGTTTAATGCTGAAACAATCATTTTTGGGATGATGCGACGTCTAGACTAGAGCGGAGTCAGAGCTCTTGTGATTGTGAGCTTGTTTGTGAGCGTGTGTGCATGTCTGTGTTCCCCTCCCCCCCCTTGTCCTCCCCCCCCCCTTGTCCTCCCCCCCCCACACACTGCACACTCTCTGCAAGATATAGTGTATCTGACTCCCCACCGCACACGTCAGTGCAGCTTCCGAGATCATCGAGCTCTTCGACGTGGAAAAACAATGAGGCCACTGAATCAGGCAGGTTACGCAATCTTATGAAATCCCTTCAGTGCCAGCGTCTGCAGCAACAGACAGACACAGTTGGCAAAGAGGCAGAGAATGTGACTCATAAATTTCCATGCTCCAGGTGCGAACTTTTCTCAATTAAGCCTCCACTGTTTAGTTTAGTTTAGAGAGACGGCAGGGAAACAGGCCCATCGGCCCATCGAGTCCGTGCCAACCATCGATCACCCCGTACTACCAGCACTACCCTACACACCGGGGACACTTTACAATTTTACTAAAGCCTATGAACCTGCAAACCTGTACTGTTTGGTTCCGTTTTTCATTTGGTTTTAGAGATGCAGTGCAGAAACAGGCCCTTCGGCCCACCGAGCCCGCAACAACCAGCGATCCCCGCACACATATGCCCCTGTCCCACTTGGGAAACCTGAACGGAAACCTCTGGAGACTTTGCGCCCCACCCAAGGTTTCCGTGCGGTTCCCGGAGGTTGCGGGTAGTGGAAGCAGGTAGGGAGACTGACAAAAACCTCCGGGAACCACAGGGAACCGCACGGAAACCTTGGGTGGGGCACAAAGTCTCCAGACGTTTCCAGTCAGGTTTCCTAAGTGGGACAGGGGCATTACCTGGAGACTGGATAGACTCGGCTTGTACTTGCTAGAAATTTAGGAAATTGAGGGGGGATCTTATAGAAACTTACAAAATTCTTAAGGGGTTGGACAGGCTAGATACAGGAAGATCGTTCCCGATGTTGGGGAAGTCCAGGACAAGGGGTCACAGCTTAAGCATAGAGGGGAAATCCTTTAGGACCGAGATGAGAAAAACATTTTTCACACAGAGAGTGGTGAATCTCTGGAACTCTCTGCCACAGAAGGTAGTTGAGGCCAGTTCATTGGCTATATTTAAGAGGGAGTTAGATGTGGCCCTTGTGGCTAAAGGGATCAGGGGGTATGGAGAGTAGGCAGGTACGGGATACTGAGTTGGATGATCAGCCATGATCATATTGAATGGCGGTGCAGACTCAAAGGGCCGAATGGCCTACTCCTGCACCTATTTTCTATGTTTCTATGTTTCTATAACACCATCCTACACACACTGGGGACAATATACAATTTTACCAAAGCCAATTAACCTACAAACCAGTACGTCTTTGGAGTGTGGGAGGAAACCGGAACGCCCGGAGAAAACCCCCGCAGGTCATGGAGGGAAAGTACGAACCGTACAGGCAGCACCCGTGGCCAGGATCGAACCCGGGTCCCTGGCGCTGTAAGGCAGTAACTCTACTGCTATGCCATGCTGTTTAGTTTAGTTCAGAGATACAGGCCCTTCGGCCCATCGAGCTCGCTCCAACCAGCAATCCCCGTATCCCCATTGTGTATAAATTGATTGGATAAACACTCAACAATGCTTGCTAGCTAAACAAACAGCATGACTTCCGATAAAGGCTGTCAAATGTATTTCTGTGTTGCTTAGCTTTGATTTGGAGATCTCAGGTTTCCATTAAGAACCACAGATCAGCTCTCCCCTGCCAGAGGGCAAGTCCGGCCTTTTAATTCCTAATTTAAAAAAAGACACAAAGTGAATGAATGAATGAATAAGTTTATTGGCCAAGTAGATTAGATTAAATTAGATTAGATTCCTTTATTTGTCATTCAGACCTTTCGGTCTGAACGAAATTACATCCACCACAGTGAGTTCACCAGGCACCTCCTCACTGTGATGGAGGCAAAAGTCTTAAAGTTCTCCTTGTTCTCCCTCTGCGTTGAGGCGATCCAGACTTCCGTTGTCGTGACCCGCCAGATGATGTTGAGTAAGTCCCGCGGCTCAACCGCGCTCCGCGAACGGGCCGGTTCAAGCTCCGTGGCCCGGGGTGGTGGAAGCAGCCGAAGATGCCGCCCTCCAGTCCAGCGGACGCAGCTGTAGTTGCGGGAGCTCCGGAAAAAACAGGTCACCAACCCGTGACCTGCGAGCTCCCGACGATGTCGTCCACTGGGCCTGCGGCTGAGTCCAGAATTCAGGTCGCCGCCGCCGGAACGCCACCTCAGCCCCGAAGTCCCGAAGCCGGGCCACCGCCACCGGAATGCCGCCACAGCCCGAAGTCGGCCAGTCACGCGTTGGTAAGTCCTGGCCGGCTCTGCCTCCGGAGCCTCGAAGTCGGTCGCAGTTGGAGGCCGCCAGCTCCGCCATTAGGCCTCAGCGCAGACGGAGGCAGAGAAGGGGGATACGACACGAAAAAGTTGCATTCCCCCGAAGGAAGGAAAAGACAATAAAAACATGTTTCACCCCCCCCCCCCCCCCCCCCTACACACGCATACACAGCTTAATAAACTAAAATTTAACTAAAACAGGACAAAAGAAAACAACAACAAAAGTAAAAACAGACAGACTGCAGGCGAGCCGCAGCTGTCAACAACGCCGCCACTTCAGGAAACATACAAGGAATTTGTCTTAGTGCTCCGCCCGCAAGTGATGACATACAGTGACAATTAGGAATGACACATAAAACATTAAACATTAATAATAAAACATTATTGATTAAACACGTGAATGAAATCAAATTCCGGAGCAAAAGGAAGCTACAGATTTTTGGTTATTTGAGTTCACTGCTTTTCCAGGCCCGGTTCAGGAATTGTTTTGTTTATTTTATCTAGTTTTTTCACCTCATCGTAGCTGGGGGCGGTTTTCACAGGACACTCTCCCTTCGCTGGTCGAGGAGATGCGAGTGTGTCTCTTCCGTCTGTAGGTTTCTGCATCGGTCTCCTCGCACCCCTCAGTACCTCGGGATCGCGCCCACGCAGAGTGTCACTGCGCCCGTGGAGCCTCCGTCCCGACTCACGCCCGGGGTGTTCCAGACCTACATGCAGGAGTTGCCCTACATGCTATTCCTTCCTCCGGTTCTGGGGGGGGGGGGTCCTGTGGCGTCAGCCTAAACACGGGCCACTCATGCTCGAACCCTCGTCAGGAGATACGAGGGCGGGCACGTGACGTCATGGGCTAGAGAGAGGATCCTGGTACTTAAGGTCTCTCACCGCGAGACCTTGAGGAGTCGACAGGTAGCTGAGCCCGAGATAACAACCTCGCTCAGCTACAGCAACATTGTATTATAGTTAGCGCACCAACCTAACGTGTGTCACCACTGAATAAACACTCTTTGAACCGGCCTGACATCTCACCTTTATTCACCACATATGGTGCCACTACAAGAGCAACTACTCGTGGAAAAAAGCTGTTTTTACGTCTGGCTGTGGCAGCTTTGACCGTCCGGAATCGCCTTCCAGAGGGAAGTGATACAAAGAGTTTGTGGCCAGGGTGAGAGGGGTCAGAGATGATCCTGCCCGCTCGCTTCCTGGCCCTTGCAGTGTACAGTTCATCCATGGAGGGAAGGTTGCAGCCAACAACCTTCTCTGCTGATCGGACGATTCGCTGCAGCCTCCGGATGTCGTGCTTGGTGGCTGAGCCAAACCAGACCATGATGGAGAAGGTGAGGACAGACTCTACGATGGCCGTGTAGAATTGGACCATCATTGTCTGTGGCAGATTGTGCTTCCTCAGCTGCCGCAGGAAGTACATCCTCTGTTGGGCCTTTTTGACTGTGGAGTCGATGGAGTAACTCAGTGGGTCACGCAGCATCTCCAGAGAACATGGATACTTCAGCACTCTGTGTCTAACTTTAACATTGGCTCTGGTTTGGCACATGTGGGAAGTCATAGAGTTATACAGCATCGGAAACAGGCCCTTCGGCCCAACTTGTCCACACGGACCAACATGTCCCATCTCCACTAGTCCCACCTGCCTGCGTTTGGCCCACGTCACTCTAAACCTGTCCATCCATGAATCTGTCCATGTGCTGTTTTAAATGCTGTTATAGTATCTGCCTCAACTACCTCTTCTGGCAGCTTGTTACATACACCTTCCACCCTCTGTGTGAAAAAGGTTGCCCCTCAGGTTCCCTACTCTGGCAGTTTCAAGGAACCACGCACCTGCACACCTAGCTCCCTCTGCTCTACAACACTACCCAGAGCTCTACCATTCACTGTGTGGGTCCTTCCCTTGTTAAACGTCCAAAAATGCAACACCTCACACTTCTCTGTATTGAATTCCATCAACCATTCCTCTGCCCACCTGGCCAATCGATCCAGATCCTGCTGCAATCGTTCACAACTATCTTCACTATCTGCAAAACCACTCACTTTTGTATCATCAGCAAACTTGCTCATCTTGCCCTGTAAGTTCTCATCCAAATCATTGATGTAGATCACAGCTTAAGGATAAGGGGGAAATCCTTTAAAACCGAGATGAGAAGAACATTTTTCACACAGAGAGTGGTGAATCTCTGGAACTCTCTGCCACAGAGGGTAGTTGAGGCCAGTTCATTGGCTATATTTAAGAGGGAGTTAGATGTGGCCCTTGTGGCTAAGGGGATCAGGGGGTAGGGAGAGAAGGCAGGTACGGGATACTGAGTTGGATGATTAGCCATGATCATATTGAATGGCGGTGCAGGCTCGAAGGGCCGAATGGCCTAATCCTGTACCTAATTTCTATGTTTCTATGACAAACAGTAACGGGCCCAGCACCGAACCCTGAGGCACACCACTAGTCACAGGCCTCCAGTCCGAGAAGCAACCTTCCACCATCACCCTCTGCTTCCTTCCATGGAGCCAATTCTCTATCCATCCAGCTATCTCTCCTTGGAACCCATGCGATCTAACCTTCCAGAGCAGCCTACCATACGGAACCTTGTCGAATGCTTTACTGAAGTCCACGTACGCGAATGTTTTGGTCACATCATCAAAAAACTCTTTCGTGTGACACAATACGATCTATCTATAATATCACCCACTTTGGGCATGTTGACCTTCATAACAAGGGGAGTTGAGTATAGGAGCATTGAGGTCCTTCTGCAGTTGTACAGGGCCCTAGTGAAATCACACCTGGAGTATTGTGTGCTGTTCTTGTCTCCAAATTTGAGGAAGGACATTCTTGTTATGGAGGAAGTGCAGCGTAGGTTCACAAGATCAATTCCCGGGATGGCTGGACTGTCATATGCTGAGAGAATGGAGCGGCTGGGCTTGTATACTCTGGAATTTAGAAGGATGAGAGGGGTCTTATTGAAACATATATGATTATTAAGGGCTTGGGACACGCTAGAGGCAGGAAACATCTTCCCGAGGTTGGGGGAGTCCAGAAACAGGGGGCCACAGCTTAAGAATAAGGGGTAAGCCATTTAGAATGGAGATGAGGAAACACTTTTTCACGCAGAGAGTTGTGAGTGTGGAATTCTCTTCCTCAGAGGGCGGTGGAGGCCGGTTTTCAAGAAACTTTCAAGAGAGAGCTAGATAGGGCTCTTGACGATAGCAGAGTCAGGGGATATGGGGAGAAGGCAGGAACGGGGTACTGATTGAGGATGATCAGCTATGATCACATTGAATGGCGGTGCTGGCTCGAAGGGCCGATTGTCTTTTGCGCCATCTGCAGATTATCCAATGCCGTACCCATGGTCCTGCACTAGAAGACACCAGTCTGCAGAAGGCTCCCGACCCAAACGTCATCTATCCACGCCCAAAATAGATGCTGCCTGGCTCACTGAGTTCCTCCAGCTCTTTGTGTTCTACACACGATTCCAGCGTGTGCAGTTCTTTGTGTCTTCAAGAACCTGATGTACCAGTACTTTTGTCTCTAACATGTATTCCTATATTTCGCACATCCTTCCCAAGAACAAGTATTTTTATTTCTCTCCACCACCACTAGTCATTGAACTAGTTTCAAGGTTGGCTTGTTGAGTCTCACTGTCTGCAACTCATTTTCACCTAGCCCATAGCTAACATAGAAACACAGAAACATAGACAATAGGTGCAGGAGTAGGCCATTCAGCCCTGCCAGCCAGCACCACCATTTAATATGGTCATGGCTGATCATCTAAAATCAGTACCCTGTTCCTGCTTTTTCCCCATATCCCTTGATCACCAGACTGATTCCTGGGATGTCAGGACTGTCTTATGAAGAAAGACTGGATAGACTCGGCTTGTACTCTCTAGAATTTAGGAGATTGAGAGGGGATCTTATAGAAACTTACAAAATTCTTAAGGGGTTGGACAGGCTAGATGCAGGAAGATTGTTCCCGATGTTGGGGAAGTCCAGGACAAGGGGTCACAGTTTAAGGATAAGGGGGAAATCTTTTAAAACCGAGATGAGGAGAACTTTTTTCACACAGAGAGTGGTGAATCTCTGGAACTCTCTGCCACAGAGGGTAGTTGGGGCCAGTTCATTGGCTATATTTAAGAGGGAGTTAGATGTGGCCCTTGTGGCCAAGGGGATCAGAGGGTATGGAGAGAAGACAGGTACGGGATACTGAGTTGGATGATCAGCCATGATCATATTGAATGGTGGTGCAGGCTCGAAGGGCCCAATGGCCTACTCCTGCACCTAATTTCTATGTTTCTATGTTTCCTTTAGCCCTAATAGCTAAATCTAATTCTCTCTTGAAAACATCTAGTGAGCAATGGCCCGTTTCCTTTATCATCGTTATTTATCTTCATATCTTTCATTCATTTGCCCTAGATCACCATCTATATCTCTCGTTTCACTTTCCCCCAACTCTCAGTCTGCAGAAGGATCTCGACCCGAAACATCGCCTATTCCTTTTCTCCAGAGGGTCCTGCCTGGCCCGCTGAGTTACTCCAGCCTTTTGTGTCTATCTTCTCTCTTTTGATTGTCCTTTGTAACTTAAAAATGATACTACGAAGATGTGGCCAGGACTCGAGGGCCTGAGCTATGGGGAGAGGTGAGGCAGGCAAACTCTTTATTCCTTGGAGCGCAGGAGGATGAGGGATGATCTTATAGAGGTGTACAAAGTCATGAGGGAAATAGATCAGGGTGAATGCACAGAGTCTTTTATCCAAAATTCGGAGATCAAGAACCAGAGGACATAGGTTTAAGGCGAGAGGGGGAAAGATTTGATAGGAACCTGAGAGGGAGCTATTTCTCACAGAGAGGATTTGATTCAGTTCAGTTCAGTTCAGTTCAGTTTAGTTTAGTTTAGTTTAGTTTAGTTTGTTTAGTTTAGTTTAGTTTAGTTTAGTTTAGTTTAGTTTAGTTTAGTTTAGTTTAGTTTAGTTCAGTTTGTTTAGTTTAGTGATACAGTGCAGAAACAGGCCCTTCGACCCACTGAATCTGCAGCAACCATTGTGTAGGATAGTGCTAGCATACTAGTTCACTAGTGGGCACAAACTCGGTGGGCCGATGGGCCAGTTTCCGCGCTGTATCTCTAAAAACAAAAACAAAAGCAACTGAAGTGTTTTGATACTTTGATACAAAGTGCTGGAGTAACTCAGAGGTTCAGGCAGCATCTGTGGAGGAAACTGACAGGCGACATTTTGGGGTCAATGGTTGTATGGCCTTTCGATAGATGGTCAGGACCCTTCTTCGGACTGATTGCAAAAGAGAGGTGATTGTTGGTCAAAGACTGGTGAGTGATAGGTGGATACAGGTGGGGGGGGGGGGGGGGGGGGGGGGGGGGGGGGGGGGGGGGGGTGATCAACAGCTGGGCGGAGTAAGTGACAAAGGCAAGAAGGTCACGTTGCAGTTTACTTTAGTTTAGTTTAGAGATACAGTGCGGAAACAGGCACTACGGCCCACCGAGACCCGCGCCTACCAGCGTTCCCCGTACACTAGCAATATCCTACATACTAGGGACAACTTTACCAATTTTACCTAGCCAATTAACCGACAAAACTGTATGCCTTTGGCGAGTAGGAGGAAACTAGTGACCCTGGAGAAAACCCACGCAGGTCACGGAGAGAACGTACAAACTCCGTACAGACAGCACCCGTAGTCAGGATTGAACCAGGGTCACTAATGCAGTAAGCAGTAGCTCTACCACTGCGCCATCATTCCGTCCTGGTACAAGACATTGTATAAGACTTTGGTGATGCCCCATGTTTGGTCTGAAGAAGGGTCTCGACCACAAACGTCACACATTCCATCTCTCCAGAGATGCTGCCTGTCCCGCTGAGTTACTGCAGCTATATTTTTCTATCTTCGGTTTAAACCAGCATCAGCAGTTACTTCTTACACATCTTTAGTTTAGTTTAGTTTAGTTTATTGTCACGTGCACTCGTGGGGTACAGTGAAAAGATTTAGTTGCATGCTAACCAGTCAGCAGAAAGACAATACATGATCACAATCGATCCATTTACAGTGTGTAGACATGATATGGGAATAACATTTAGTGCAATGTAAAGTCAGCCAAGTCCGATCAAGGATATTTAGAGTATTGTGTTCAGTTCTGGGCACCATGTTGTAGGATAGATGTTGTCAAGATAGAAAGGGTGCAGAGACGATTTACGAGGATGTTGCCAGGACTCGAGGGCCTGAGAGTTGAGCAGGCTAGGACTCTCGCAGGAGGATGAGGGTGATCTTATAGAGGTGTGCAAAATCATGAGAGGAATAGATCGGGTAAATGCACAGTCTCTTGGCCAGAGTATGGCAATTGAGCAACAAAGCACATAGGTTTAAGGTGAGGTGGAAAGATTTAATAAGAACCAGAGGGGCAACTTTTTCACACAAAGGGTGGTGGGTGTATGGACCAAGCTGCCAGAGCAGGTAGTTGAAGCTGGTACTATTGCAACATTTAGACAGGTACATGGATAGGACAGCTTTAGAGGGATATGGGCCAAATGCAGATAGGTGGGACTAATGTGGAATGGACATTTTGGTCAATGTGGGCAAGTTGGGCCAAAGGGCCTGTTTCCACGCTGTACAACTCAATGGCTCTAAGTGAAAATGAGTCTAAAGGTTGTCAGATTAGTTAGTTGGTTTAGTTAGTTTAATTTATTGTCACGGTTTGTAAAAGGATTTGAGTATAGGAGCAGGGAGGTTCTACTGCAGTTGTACAGGGTCTTGGTGAGACCACACCTGGAGTATTGCGTACAGTTTTGGTCTCCTAATCTGAGGAAAGACATTCTTGCCATAGAAGGAAGTACAGAGAAGGTTCACCAGACTGATTCCTGGGATGGCAGGACTTTCATATGAAGAAAGACTGGATAGACTCGGCTTGTACTCGCTAGAATTTAGAAGATTGATGGGAGATCTTATAAAAACTTACAAAATTCTTAAGGGGTTGGACAGGCTAGATGCAGGAAAATTGTTCCCGATGTTGGGGAAGTCCAGAACAAGGGGTCACAGTTTAAGGATAAGGGAGAAATCTTTTAGGACCGAGATGAGAAAAATATTTTTCACACAGAGAGTGGTGAATCTGTGGAATTCTCTGTCACAGAAGGTAGTTGAGGCCAGCTCATTGGCTATATTTAAGAGGGAGTTAGATGTGGCCCTTGTGGCTAAAGGGATCAGGGGGTATGGAGAGAAGGCAGGTACAGGATACTGAGTTGAATGATCAGCCATGATCATATTGAATGGCGGTGCAGGCTCGAAGGGCCGAATGGCCTACTCCTGCACCTATTTTCTATGTTTCTATGTTGTGTGTTAACCAGTCAGCAGAAAGATAATACATGATTACAATCGAGCCATCCACAGTGTGCAGATACATGATAAGGGAATAACATTTGGTGCAAGACAAAGTCCAGTAAAGTCCAATCAAAGATAGTCTGAGGATCCCCGATGAGGTAGATAGTAGTTCAGGACCACTCTGGTTGTGGTAGGATGATTCAGTTGCCTGATAACAGCTGGGAAGAAACTGTCCCTGAATCTGGAGGTGTGCGTTTTCACACATCTGTACCTCTTGCCCGATGGGAGAGGGGAGAAGAGGGGGTGGCCAGGGTGTGACTGGTCCTTGATGATGCTGCTGGCCTTGCCGAGGCAGCGTGAGGTGTATATGGAGTCAATGGGAAGGGAGGGAGGTTGGTTTGCCTGATGGTCTGGGCTGAGTCCACAACTCTTTGCACACGGAGAGAAGAGAAGTGAAATGTAAAGCTGGAGGGAGGGGTATTTTAGTCGCCGTTAGTTTGCGAGAGAGAAGCCAAACTACACAGCGACACAATGCAAGACCTTAGTGCAGGATTAGTCAGAGCCGGAAGGCCATTTGTTACAATCAATTGTAACAATTTTCATGCTGGTTACGCATGAAAAACAAATAGGATCATTTGACTAAGCCACTATTCCATTTCCGTCCAGTACGGCCACAGGGGCTGAACTGTCGACAATGCAAATTCATTCAGGTCATCTGTTATTTCCATAGCAGGCTGGGGAAAGTATTTACTCCTATCAGCACCATTCAGTAGCTGATTAAATCAGTCTGCGTGTGCAGCCACTGACAACATTAAAACATGATTGTTGGGATCTTATAGAAACTTACAAAATTCTTAAGGGGTTGGACAGGCTAGATGCAGGAAGATTGCTCCCGATGTTGGGGAAGTCCAGAACAAGGGGTCACAGCTTAAGGATAAAGGGGAAATCCTTTAAAACCGAGATGAGAAGAACTTTTTTCACACAGAGAGCGGTGAATCTCTGGAACTCTCTGCCACAGAGGGTAGTTTGAGGCCAGAGTTCATTGTGCTATATTTAAGAGGGAGTTAGATAAGAGGGAGTTAGATGGCCCTTGTGGCTAAAGGGATCAGGGGGTATGGAGAGAAGGCAGGTACGGGATACTGAGTTGAATGATCAGCCATGATCATATTGAATGGCGGTGCAGGCTCGAAGGGCCGAATGGCCTACTCCTGCACCTAATTTCTATGTTTCTATGTTTCTATATTAAACATCTCACTGTGCGGGGACTTTCAGACTATCATTGATGTGACTTTGCTGTGCATTACCTTGCACTAAACGTCAAACCGACATCACGTCTCTGTACACTGTGGACGGCTCGATTGGAATCATGTATTGTCCTTCCGCTGACTGGTTAGCACTCACCTCAGTACCCGTGACAATGAACTAGACTGAACTGAACTGAAGCATCAGTTTGTTTAAGAAGGAACTGCAGATGCTGGAAAAATCGAAGGTAGACAAAAATGCTGGAGAAGCTCAGCGGGTGAGGCAGCATCTATGGAGCGAAGGAAATAGGTGACGTTTCGGGTCGAGGCCCTTCTTCAGAATGATGTTGGGGTGGGGGTGGGGGGGGGGCAGGAAGGAGAAAGGAAGAGGCGGAGACAGTGGGCTGTGGGAGAGCTGGGAAGGGGAGGGGAAGGAGGGAGAATGCAAGGACTACCTGAAATTTGAGGTCAATGTTCATACCGCTGGGGTGTAAACTACCCAAGTGAAGCATCAATAAATAACATTCCCAAGTTATAGTCACGGAGTCATAGAGACTTACAGTGTGGAAACAGGCCCTTCAGCCCACCTAGCCCACACCGGCCAACATGTCCCATCTACACTAGTCCCACCTGCCTGCGTTTGGCCCATATCCCTCTAAACCTGTCCCATCCATGTACCTGTCTAAATGTTTCTTAAACGTTGCGATGGTACCTCCTACCTCACCTACCTCTGCCAGCAGCTCGTTCCATACACCCACCACCCTTTGTGTGAAAAAGTCACCTCTTAGTCTCCTTATCATGGACTCGGTGGCACGAAAGGCCTGTTTCCGCACTGTATCTCTAAATTAAACTCAATTCCCCTCCTCTGGGAAAAAGCCCGTAAAAATCATGATAGAAGCAAGGAACTGCAGAGGCTGGTTTACAGAAGAAGACACAAAGTGCTGGAGTAACTCAGCGGGTCAGGCAGCATCTCTAGAGAACATGGATAGTTGATGGTTTACGGTGGGAACCTTCCTCAGACAGATGATAACTGGATTATCACTGGTTTCATCGTACCTGTACTTGATTATCATGTGTGCCTTATATTTGTTTTTTTAGAGATGCAGGGCAAAAACAAGCCCTTCGGCCCACCGAGTCCGTGCCGACCAGCGACTCCCGTACACTAGCTCTGTCCTACACACACTCGGGACAATTTACAATCCTTACCGAAGGAAATTCACCTACAAAGCTGTATGTCTTTGGAGTGCGGGAGGAAACCGGAGCACCCGGAGAAAACCCACACAGGTCACGGGGAGAAGGTACAAACTCCATACAGACAGCACCCGAAGTCAGGGTCGAACCTGGGTCTCTGAAGCTGTGAGGCAGCAACTCTACCGCTGCGCTACAATGCGTACCTATGTACTAAGAATTTTTTTTTTTGCATACAATTCAGTGAGATTTCACAATACATAAGCACTATTGCACCTAAGTAGAAGAGTGCAAAAGGCCTGTCCCACTTACGCAACCTTTTCAGCGACTGCCGGCACCTGTCATAGGTCGCCGAAAATTTTCAACACATTGAAAATTCATACGCGACCATAAAGACGCTACGACTCTATGACTAGGAGTTCTCTCATGACCATACAGTCGACCCCCTGGTGACTCTTGGGTCATGACCATACAGTCGACCCCCTGGTGACCTCTCATGACCATACAGTCGACCCCCTGGTGACCTCTCATGACCATACAGGTGACCCCCTGGTGACCTCTCATGACCATACAGGTGACCCCCTGGTGACCTCTCATGACCATACAGGTGACCCCCTGGTGACCTCTCATGACCACACAGTCGACCCCCTAGTGACCTCTCATGACCATACAGTCGACCCCCTGGTGACCTCTCATGACCATACAGTCGACCCCCTGGTGACCTCTCACGACCATACAGTCGACCCCCTGGTGACCTCTCAAGACCATACAGTCGACCCCCTGGTGACCTCTCATGACCATACAGGTGACCCCCTGGTGACCTCTCACGACCGTACAAACGACCCCTGTCGCGGGTGTTGCGGGTGTCACCATGGGGGCATGTTGCCGTGGGGAGGGGGTCATCTGTACGGTCGTGAGAGGTCGCCAGGGGGCCGCCTGTATAATAATAATAATAATAATAATAATAAATTTTATTTATGGGCGCCTTTCAAGAGTCTCAAGGACACCTTACAAAAATCTAGCATGTAGAGGAAAAACATGTAAGGGGATTGAAATAAATAGTAGAGACATGACTAGTACACAAAGTAAAGACAGAATTCAATACAAAACATAGTATGAGGCAATTAATGCACAGATGAAAAGGGACGGCACGTGGGGCTAAGGATAGGCAGAGGTGAAGAGATGGGTCTTGAGGCGGGACTGGAAGATGGTGAGGGACATGGAATTGCGGATCAGTTGGGGGAGGGAGTATGGTCGTGAGTCGTCTCCTCAGTCGCCCAAAGAGTCGTAGCGTCTTTCTGGTCACCGCTGAATTTTCAACGTCGAAAATTTTCGCCGACCTACGACGGGTGCTGGCAGTCGCCGAAAAGGTCGCATAAGTTAGACAGGCCCTTTAGAACAGTATATTACACTGAGCTGGACACAAGAGTCTCCACACATCCAGCCCCATCTTGTACCCTTCAAGTTCAAAGTTCTTAAAAATGTAGAGTCTTATCTTGGCCATAAAGGTACAAGATCAAGGTACAGTTTTAAGTTTGAGTTTATTAACGCAGTGTGATATTCGCGTTGTACATAGAATTTGGATAATTGTTTATAAACTGTATATATATGTATGTTTGAGTGCGTGCATAGGCATGTATAAAAGGACTGGACAAGCTAGATGCGGGAAAAATGTTCCCAATGTTGGGCGAGTCCAGAACCAGGGGCCACACAGTCTTAGAATAAAGGGGAGGTCATTTAAGACTGAGGTGAGAAAAAACATTTTCACCCAGAGAGTTGTGAATTTGTGGAATTCCCTGCCCCAGAGGGCAGTGGAGGCCAAGTCACTGGATGGATATATGAGAGAGTTAGATAGAGCTCTAGGGGCTAGTGGAATCAAGGGATATGGGGAGAAGGCAGGCACGGGTTATTGATAGGGGACGATCAGCCATGATCACAATGAATGGCGGTGCTGGCTCGAAGGGGCCGAATGGCCTCCTCCTGCACCTATTGTCTATTGTCTTCGACCCATGTGCCAGAGCCTGAGGCACCCGTACTAATCAAGAATCTATCTATCTTTACCTCAAAAATATCCACTGTCCTGGCCTCCACAGCCGTCTGTGGCAATGAATTCCACCGATTCACCACCCTCTGACTAAATAAATTCCTCCTCATCTCCTTCCTAAAGGAATTTCCTTTAATTCTGTGGCCATGACCACTAGTCCTAGACTCTCCCACTTGTAAGCTACCCAAGCATAATATGAGACGCCATTCCTCTAGTTTGCATATGGCTTCACTCATTTGCTTTAGATTATTTTTGGTTTTGTTTAGATACAGCGCGGAATACAGCATCAGCCCACCGAGTCTGCACTGCCCAGCGATCCCCACACACTAACACTCACAATACCCTACACCTAATTAATCTCAGTCCTGTATGTCTTTGGAGTGTGGGAGGAAGCCGAAGATCTTGGAGAATACCTACGCAGATCGGGGGAGAACGTATAAACTCCGTAGAGACAGCGCCCGCAGTCAGGATTGAACCCGGGTTTCAGGCAGCGTAAGGCAGCAACTCTACCACTGCGTCACCGTGCCGATCCATTTGTTCGGGAGTAAAACCAAAAAAGAGGAATCTGTTCAATGTTCTGAACAATACGACTCCTTTAACACAACAAAACATCTCCTGTTTGTAATGGAAGGTTATCTGTTAAAGGTTTGATTAGTGCGGGTGTCAGGGGTTATGGGAGGAAGGCAGGAGAATGGGGTTGAGTGGGAAAGGATCAGCCATGATTGAATAGCGGAGAGGCATAAAGGGCCAAATGGTGAACATGAGATATGGGAAAGATAGATCAGAAACATATGAAAATAGGTGCAAGTAGGCCATTCGGCCCTTCGAGCCTTTAGCCATTCATAGAGATCATCCAACTCAGTATATCCCGTAAATCCATACCCACTGATCCCCTTAGCCACAAGGTCCACATCTAAATATAGCCAATGAACTGGCCTCAACTACCTTCTGTGGCAGAGAGTTCCACAGATTCACCACTCTCTGTGTGAAAAAACGTTTTTTCTCATCTCGGTCCTAAAGGATTCCCCCCTTATCCTTAAGCTGTGACCCCTTGTCCTGAACTTCCCCAACATCGGGAACAATCTTCCTGCATCTAGCCTGTCCAACCCCTTATGAATTTTGTAAGTTTCTATAAGATCCCCTCTCAATCTCCTAAATTCTAGCGAGTACAAGCCGAGTCTATCCAGTCTTTCTTCATATGAAAGTCCTGACATCCCAGGCATCAGTCTGATGAACCTTCTCTGCACTCCCTCTATGGCAACAATGTCTTTCCTCAGATTAGGAGACCAGAACTGTATGCAATACTCCAGGTGTGGTCCCTTGTCGAAAGCCTTCTGAAAGTCCAGATATAACACATCCACTGGTTCTCCCTTATCCACAGTGTAGAGACCATGTTGACCATCGATCACCCGTTCACACAAGTTCTACGTTATCCCACTTCCGCTTGCTGCACACGAGAGACAATTAACCGGTAAACCTGTGCCTTTGGGATGTGGGAGAAATCCGGAGAAACCCATGTGGTTGTAGGGAGAATGTACCTTTTGTGTCTCCAGAGTATTTTAAAATTGGATGCTGCTTTTCCTAAATTACCACTCATTGGCAATGTTTCACTGAATGTAAAGTGTTTAACTTAAGGGCCTGTCCCACCAGCATGCGACCTGCATGCAGCGAGCGCGACCAAACCGGAAGACGGGGGCCACGTGGAGGTCGAGTGAGTGACGTGAAGTTCGAGCGAAGTCCACGGGAAGTTCGCGAGTGACGTACGGCGTCGAGGCGGCTGCGGGCCGGCAGGCCATTGCCGCGCGGAGTATTTGAACACGGTCAGTTTTACGGAGCCCCGCGCGATGTCGGGACCAGCTCCGCACAACTCCATACGGCTCCGGCGATCGAAATGGGACCGGCCCCGCGAGGCCGTACGGCTCAAGCGACCACGTTAGGTCACGCTCGCCGCATGGAGTCACATGCTCGTGGGACAGGCCCTTTAGTTTAGTTTTTAGTTTTGTTTAGTTTCTAGTTCAGTTTAGAGATACAGTGCAGAAACAGGCCCTTCAGCCCACCGTATCCGTGCTGACCAGCGGTCCCTGCACGCCAACACTCTTCTACACTCTGGGGAAAATGTACGTTTACACCAAGCCAATTGTCTGAATTCGGAGTTGGAAACCGGAGCTCCCAGAGAAAGCCCACGAGAAAAACGTACAAACTCCGCACAGACAGCAGCCGTAGTCAGGATCGAACCCGGGTCTCTGGCGCCGTGAGGCAGCAACTCTACCGCTGCGCCACCGTGCCGCCTGTGATTGACGTCATCCTAAAGTCACGAAAAGAGTGGAGGAAGTTCAAGCCCTTTGACAATGCAGGACTTTACAAAGCTAAGCCCAGTCTATGAGGGAAGTTCTCAACATGACAAAAGATGCTGCTTAGAACCACTTCCTCTTCAGTCTCTTTCTCTCCCTTTATTTGTCATTACTATTTATCCACCTACAATGCCCCCAAGATATGTATTTGATGGCAATTCCTCAAACTAAAGATGTTTAGTTTAGAGATACAGCGCGGAAACAGGCCCTTCGGCCCACCGGGTCCGTGCCGACCAGCGATCCCCGCACATTAGCACCATCCTACATCCACTAGGAACAATGTTTACATTTACCAAGCCAATTAACCTTCAAACATGGTACACAAAAAAGCTGGAGAAACTCAACGGGTGCAGCAGCATCTTTGGAGCGAAGGAAATAGGCAACGTTTCAGGCCGAAACCCTTCTTCAGACTAAAGAAGGGTTTCGGCCCGAAACGTTGCCTATTTCCTTCGCTCCATAGATGCTGCTGCACCCGCTGAGTTTCTGGGAAAGCAAAAGGGGGTGGGGAGTATTACTTGAATTTGCTCCTCAGATTCCTATTAAATCTTTTATCCCTCAAACCTATATCCTCTGGTACTCGATTCCCCTATTCTGGGCAAAAGACTCTAGTCCTACACTCATCCACATGGAAATAATCCTCTCCACTGCGGCGTAGGGTGGGTTTTGAGCGCCCGGGGCAGTTTAAACTTTTGCGCCTCCTCATTAGCGGGGGGGGAGGGGGAGGTGGGGGGGAGAGAAGGGGAAAAGAGGTAAAGGGAAGAAGGGAAAGGTGAAGGGGAAGGAACACGTTTTTGGTCTCTTCCTTCGGGGGATGCGACTTCTTTTGTCGTATCCCCCGTCTCCCCCTGCGCCGAGGCCGAATGCAGCCTCGGAGCTGGGGCGGCGGCAGCCTCGGAGCTGGGGCGGCGGCAGCAGAGCTGGGACGGCGGCAGCAGCAGCAGCGACATCGGCGACCTGGCCACGGAGCTGGGGCGGCGGCCTGGCCCGCGCTGTTTTAATACTCACAGCTCCAGGTAACCCCTCCTCGCTCCAACGGCTCCCCGGGCTGATTTCACTCAGTTCCTCCATCTCATTTGACCCCCGGTCTCCTGCTATTTCCGGCTGATTATTTAAGTCTTCCTTAGTGAAGACAGAACCAAAGTAGTTATTCAATTGGTCTGATGTGGATAAGCTTTTTCCAATGAGAGTAGGGAAGATTCAAACAAGAGGACATGATTTGAGAATTAAGGGACAGAGGTTTAGGGGTAACATGAGGGGGAACTTCTTTACTCAGAGAGTGGTAGCTGTGTGGAATGAGCTTCCAGTGGACGTGGTGGAGGCAGGTTCGATTTTATCATTTAAAAATAAATTGGATAGGCATATGGACGGGAAAGGAAGGGAGGGTTATGGTCTGAGCGCTGGTAGATGGGACTAGGTGAGAGTAAGTGTTCGGCACGGACTAGAAGGGACGAGATGACCTGTTTCTGTGCTGTAATTGTTATATGTTATTGTTATATGGTTATAAGAGGGAGTGGCCAGGGTGCGACTGGTCCGTGATGATGCTGCTGGCCTTGCCGAGTCAGCGTGAGGTATAGATGGAGTCAATGGAAGGGAGGTTGGTTTGTGCGATGGTCTGGGCTGCGTCCACAATTCACTGCAAATTCTTGCGGTCTTGGATGGAGCTGTTCCCAAACCGTGCTGTGATGCATTGTGGTAAAATGCTTTCTGTGACGCATCTGTAGAAGTTGGTGAGAGTTGTAGTTCCTTAGAAGCCTTCTGAGGAAGTGGAGGCGTTGCTGTACTTTCTTGGTCGTTGCTTCAATATGGGTGGTCCAGGAGAAGTTGTGGGTGATGTTGACTCCGAGGAATCTGAAGCTTTCACCCATCTCCAATTCAGCGCCGTCAATGCAAACTGGGGCTTGTGAACCGCTTCACTTCCTGAAGCCCATCACTATCTCCTTTGTCTTGCCGACATTGAGAGAGAGGTTGTTGTCCCGACACCAGGACACGAGGTTCTCGATCTCCTCCCTGTACTGCTGTCTCATCATTAGTTGATTACCGGCCCACAATGGTGGTGTCGTCAGTGAATTTGTAGATTGGATTATCGTAGACGTGTACATGGTTGCACAGTGGTGGGTGTACATGGAGTAAAGAAGGGGGTTGAGAACACACCCTTGTGGAGCATCAGTGTTGAGGATTATCACAGAAATAGGATCGATTTGTCCCCGAATCCTCACTCCCCTGGTCCCTGTACCTGGTCAGGAACCCTCCATTCCCTTCCCATCCATATTACTATCCATTTTATTTTTAAATGATAAAATCGAACCTGCCTCCACCATTCCACACAGCTACCACTCTCTGAGTAAAGAAGTTCCCCCTCATGTTACCCCTAAATTTCAGTCCCTGTATTCTCCATGCTTGTTTATCTTCCCTACTCTCAGTTTAGCTTTTCCACGTCAACTCTGTCATCCCTCTCTCATTTTGTGTATCTGACCCCCCTTAACCTTCTTTCCAAAGAATAAAGCCCTAACTTTTACCTTTCTCTGTAACTTAGTTGCTGAAACCCAGGCATTCTAGTTTGCCATTATATCATGGTATTAAAGGCCTCCTACCCTGGTTTACAACTCTTGTGTATCCACCTTTATCTCATTTATCACTCAGTCCATCTGCCAATCCAACCTCCCCCAACTGTATCCACCTATCATTCTACACACTGTCCCCCCTCCAACTCTTTTTTCCCCAGTTTTGTCTCTCCCCCCCCCCCCCCCCTATTAAAATCAGTCTGGAGATGGGTCCCGACCCGAAACATCGCCTGTCCAGTCCCTCCACAGATGCTGCTGGCCCGCTGAGTTTATAGAAACATAGAAACATAGAAATTAGGTGCAGGAGTAGGCCATTCGGCCCTTCGAGCCTGCACCGCCATTCAATATGATCATGGCTGATCATCTAACTCAGTATCCCGTACCTGCCTTCTCTCCATACCCCCTGATCCCCTTAGCCACAAGGGCCACATCTAACTCCCTCTTAAATATAGCCAATGAACTGGCCTCAACTACCCTCTGTGGCAGAGAGTTCCAGAGATTCACCACTCTCTGTGTGAAAAAAGTTCTTCTCATCTCGGTTTTAAAGGATTTCCCCCTTATCCTTAAGCTGTGACCCCTTGTCCTGGACTTCCCCAACATCGGGAACAATCTTCCTGCATCTAAGCCTGTCCAACCCCTTAAGAATTTTGTAAGTTTTTATAAGATCCCCTCTCAATCTCCTAAATTCTAGAGAGTATAAACCAAGTCTATCCAGTCTTTCTTCATAAGACAGTCCTGACATCCCAGGAATCAGTCTGGTGAACCTTCTCTGCACTCCCTCTATGGCAATCATGTCCTTCCTCAGATTTGGAGACCAAAACTGTACGCAATACTCCAGGTGTGGTCTCACCAAGACCCTGTACAACTGCAGTAGAACCTCCCTGCTCCAATACTCAAATCCTTTTGCTATGAAAGCTAACATACCATTCGCTTTCTTTACTGCCTGCTGCACCTGCATGCCTACCTTCAATGACTGGTGTACCATGACACCCAGGCCTCGCTGCATCTCCCCCTTTCCCAATCTGCCACCATTTAGATAATAGTCTGCTTTCCCGTTTTTGCCACCAAAAAGGATAACCTCACATTTATCCACATTATACTGCATCTGCCAAACATTTGCCCACTCACCCAGCCTATCCAAGTCACCTTGCAGTCTCCTGGCATCCTCCTCACAGCTAACACTGCCCCCCAGCTTAGTGTCATCCGCAAACTTGGAGATATTGCCTTCAATTCCCTCATCCAGATCATTAATATATATTGTAAATAGCTGGGGTCCCAGCACTGAGCCTTGCGGTACCCCACTAGTCACTGCCTGCCATTGTAAAAAGGACCCGTTTACTCCTACCCTTTGCTTCCTGTTTGCCAGCCAGTTCTCTATCCACATCAATACTGAACCCCCAATGCCGTGTGCTTTAAGTTTGTATACTAATCTCTTATGTGGGACCTTGTCAAAAGCCTTCTGGAAGTCCAGATACACCACATCCACTGGTTCTCCCCTATCCACGCTACTAGTTACATCCTCGAAAAATTCTATAAGATTTGTCAGACATGATTTACCTTTCGTAAATCCATGCTGACTTTGTCCAATGATTTCACCACTTTCCAAATGTGCTGCTATCCCATCTTTAATAACTGACTCTAGCAGTTTTCCCACTACCGATGTTAGACTAACTGGTCTGTAATTCCCCGTTTTCTCTCTCCATCCCTTCTTAAAAAGTGGGGTTACATTAGCTACCCTCCAATCCTCAGGAACTACTCCAGAATCTAAAGAGTTTTGAAAGATTATTACTAATGCATCCACTATTTCTGGAGCTACTTCCTTAAGTACTCTGGGATGCAGCCTATCTGGCCCTGGGGATTTATCGGCCTTTAATCCTTTCAATTTACCCAACACTGCTTCCCGGCTAACCTGGATTTCACTCAATTCCTCCAACTCCTTTGACCCGCGGTCCCCTGCTATTTCCGGCAAATTATTTATGTCTTCCTTAGTGAAGACGGAACCAAAGTAGTTATTCAATTGGTCCACCATATCCTTGTTCCCCATGATCAACTCACCTGTTTCTGACTGCAAGGGACCTACATTTGTTTTAACTAATCTCTTTCTTTTCACATATCTATAAAAACATTTGCAGTCAGTTTTTATGTTCCCTGCCAGTTTTCTTTCATAATCTATTTTTCCTTTCCTAATTAAGCCCTTCGTCCTCCTCTGCTTGTCTCTGAATTTCTCCCAGTCCTCCGGTATGCTGCTTTTTCTGGCTAATTTGTACGCATCATCCTTCGCTTTGATACTATCCCTGATTTCCCTTGTTATCCACGGATGTACTACCTTCCCTGATTTATTCTTTTGCCAAACTGGATTGAACAATTTTTGTAGTTCATCCATGCAGTCTTTAAATGTCTTCCATTGCATATCCACCGTCAACCCTTTTAGAATTAATTGCCTGTCAATCTTGGCCAATTCACGTCTCATACCCTTAAAGTTACCTTTCTTTAAGTTCAGAACCATTGTTTCTGAATTAACAATGTCACTCTCCATCCTAATGAAGAACTCAACCATATTATGGTCACTCTTGCCCAAGGGGGCACGTACAACAAGATTGCTAACTAACCCTTCCTCATTACTCAATACCCAGTCTAAAATAGCCTGCTCTCTCGTTGGTTCCTCTACATGTTGATTTAGATAACTATCCCGCATACATTCCAAGAAATCCTCTTCCTCAGCACCCCTGCCAATTTGATTCACCCAATCTATATGTAGATTGAAGTCACCCATTATAACTGTTTTTGCCTTTCTCACACGCATTTCTAATTTCCTGTTTGATACCATCTCCAACTTCACTACTACTGTTAGGTGGCATGTACACAACACCCACCAGCGTTTCTGCCCCTTAATGTTTCGCAGCTCTACCCATACCGATTCCACATCCTCCAAACTAATGTCCTTCCTT
Organism: Leucoraja erinaceus; assembly: GCF_028641065.1. Classification (NCBI taxonomy): domain Eukaryota; kingdom Metazoa; phylum Chordata; class Chondrichthyes; order Rajiformes; family Rajidae; genus Leucoraja; species Leucoraja erinaceus. The sequence goes on along the minus strand of NC_073381.1, from coordinate 3,057,528 downwards.
TCCATTGCATTAATCTCCTCTCTAATCTGTAACGCTACCCCACCTCCTTTTCCTTTCTCTCTATCCCTCCTAAATATTGAATATCCCTGGATGTTCAGCTCCCAGCCTTGGTCACCCTGGAGCCATGTCTCCGTGATCCTAACTATATCATAGTCATTAACAGCTTTCTGCACATTCAACTCATCCACTTTATTACGAATGCTCCTTGCATTGAGACACAAAGCCTTCAGGCTTGTTTTTATAAGTCATAGTGTGGAAACAGGCCCTTGTCCCATCTACACTAGTCCCACCTATGGTCCACATCCGTCAAACCTGCCCTATCCATGCATCTGTCCAAATGCTTCTGAAACGTTGCTATAGTACCTGCTTCAACCACCTCCTCCGGCAGCTCGGCATGGTGGCACAATGGTAGTTTTGCTGCCTTACAGCTCGCACAGCACCAGTGACCCAGGTTCAATCCTGACCACTGGCGCTGTCTGTACGGAGTTTGTACGTTCTCCCTGCGACCTGCCTGGGCTTCCTCCCACACTGCAAGAACGTACCGGTTTGTCGGTTAATGGCCTCAGTATAAATGTAAACATTGTCCCTGGTGTGTGTAGGATAGTGTTAATGTGCGGTGATCGCTGGTCGGCACGGACCCGGTGGGCCGAAGGGCCTGTTTATGAGTTGTATCCCTAAACTAAACTAAACGAAAGCTCATTCCATATTGATGGAAAAATGTATGTATCTATTACCTTGTGTATTCTACCTGCGTGTGTACAAGATCGCTTATCGAAACTGCCAAGTAATTAACAGCTCAGCCAAGTGATTGGGAACAATCGCATAGCTTGCAGAACTGCTAATCTTGCTCCGGTGAAACATTCCACAGCTAAATGTTATTTCCTTTTAATTCTGAGTCTCCTTATCAGTTACCATTTGTCTGGTTTCAATCAATGTATAAAAGAGATGTTTTTTCAGCATTAGCACAGAGAGGACTCCTCACAGACTGTGTGACTCTCTCTCTGTCTGTGTGACTCTCTCTCTGTCTGTGTGACTCTCTCTCTCTCTCTCAATAAAGTTAGTTTAGTTTCTACCTCAGTTTTTGCAATAGGCATTGTTGGAAATTTTCTATCACATATACCCATCGTTCCTCCAGCACTTTGTGTTTTTCCCTCGAGATTCCAGCATCTGCAGTTCCTTGTGTCTCCATAGAAATGGTCCCAACATCATCCCACAACACACATTTTGTTTTTTACAATTAGTTTTATTGAAACAATTCAAGAATATCCTTAATTTTTCCAAACTAGCTTGAGGCAAGGCTTTTTAAATATCTGATTCTTTAAACTTATTTACAGCAGAAACATCATTAAAGTCCCCCCCCCTCTTTTAAAACAATATTTATCTTTGAATCGACAATCACAACAATTCATTTTACAAACAATGAGTCCCATAAAATGGTAGATTTTGTTTAATAAAAAAACCTACAAGCTGCTTCACTAGGTTACAGGATAGGTAGAAGTCATTGGAAATGCAATCAGAAGAGATGACAACTGCCCAATTGTGATTAGTAATGCAAAAAAATTAACCTGATCAGAAACTAAGGGTGGCACGGGTTCAATCCCCCACCGCGGGTGCTGTCTCTACGGAGTTTGCACGTTCTCCCCGTGACCTGTGTGGGTTTTCTCCGAGAGCTCCGGTTTCCTCCCACACTCCAAAGACGTCCAGGTTTGTAAGTTAATTGGTTTGTTATGAATGTATAAATGTAAATTGTCCCTAGTGGGTGTAGGATAGTGTTAATGTGCGGGGATCGCTGGTCGGAGCGGAGTCGGTGGGCTGAGCAGCCTGTTTATGCGCTGTATCTCTAAACTAAACTAACAAAACAAATTATTTAATTTTTAAAAGTACCAGAAATTGTTTGTTTTTAAGGGAATAGTTCAACGTGCCAGAGAACGACAAGTTAACTCAATCTAAGCAGCCAAACATCCTGATGATATTAGTTTAAGGGGGATGCTGCCATTTAGAAGTGAATTCTTCTCATTTCTTAGTGAAGTCTGCGTTAAAATGCGCTTCAGTGTCGACAAGGAAAGTTGATTATTGTTTAAACCTCAGACTGACGTTTTGGTTTTATTTGTCCAATTTTAAATGCTGGATGAAACAGAGGTAGCTCTAAATATGTAATTCCCAATAAATAAGTAAAGCACTACCTCGTCAAAAGTCCTAACAATATTAAGAATGACAACTGTAAGTGACTGGAGCGTGTTACAGCAGTGTGTGTGTGTGTGTGTATGTTTGAGTATCTGTATGTGCGCGGGTGCGTGCACGTGTGTTTGACTGTGTGCATGCGTGTTTCGAGTGTGTGCACAAGTTTGTTTGAATATGTGCGTGCATGCGTGTTTGAGTGTTCAAACAAACGTGCATGCGTGTTTCAGTGTGCATGCATGTTTCTTTGAATGTTTGCGTGTGCGCGTGCATGCGTGTTTCAGTGTGCATGCATGTTTCTTTGAATGTTTGAGTGTGTGCGTGCATGCATGTTGCAGTGTGCATGCATGTTTGTTTGAATATGTGCACGTGTGCGTGTTTGAACGTTTGTGTGCGTGCGAGTGTGCATGCAAGCTTGAGTGTGTGCGCGCCCCAGTGTGTTTGAGTGGGTGCGGGCATTCGTGTTTCAGTGCGTGCGTGATTCAGTGTGTTGGCATGTGTGTGTGTGCGTCTGAGTGTATGAGTATATGTGCACACGCATGCATGGGTGAGTGTGTGTGCACATGTGTGTTTGAGTGTGTGTGCATGTGAGTAAATTTAAATCTTGGCACCAAACTAGAAGCAGCCCCCTGCAACTGAAATCTGACATTTGCTTCACTCAACAGCCTTGTTGATCTTGAAGTTGTTAATCTAAATGTTCATCTGTTTATTATTTAATCTTATTTATCGAACAGGTGGCGTTCCTGCAGAACCAAGGAAGAAAGGCTTCACCTTGCCTCGTTTTCAACAGAAAATCGCACGTTTGCTGATCTAATGATTTACACAAAAAAGAAAAAAAATACAGAGCCACCAGAACAGGAATCTCGTAAATCATCCCTCGTTACACGCAGGGCCACTATCAGGGCAGGCACAGCCAAGCTAGAGCAGCAGAGAGAAAGAGAGAGATAGAAGGAAGGAGAGAGAGAGAGAGGAAGAAAGAGAAAGAGACACAGAGGGCGAGAGAGAGAAAGAAAGAGGAGGGAGAGAAAGTGAGACAAAGAGAGGGAGAGAGATAGAGAGAGAAAGAGAATGCTTGTGAGAGAGACAGAGAGAGAGTTTATGTACAGGGACATATCTATCCATGCACTGTATACTTGTATTTATACATGATGCATTTTAAATATGTATGTCATGTTTTATACTTTGGCAATATAACAATGTATTTTTATCATGCCAATAAAGTTTCTAAATTGAAAATGAAATTGAAAGGGATAGAGAGAGAGAGAGAGAGAGAGAGAGAGAGAGAGAGAGAGAGAGAGAGAGAGAGAGAGAGAGAGAGATATGCCACCAAACCCATTTCAGTTCAACTTGATGGCTTCATGGAGGTGAAGAGACATCAGAGGTGATCTTCACCAAGGATGACGTGGCTTTGAGGAACTGCGAGGAGCAGAAGGGAAACGTAAGTGGAGACCATTGGCTGGGCTGGCAGGCCCATCATGAGTTTCGCCGGCGGTGAAGCTGAGGTTCAGGTGAAGAGTTGTGTCCTTGGCAAGGGAGGAGCGCGGTCCTAGCAGGAGAGGCGGAGGGTGGAGATGGCCACCGTCAGTGGGAGGAATAACCAGTGGGTCGGGTGCAGAGTGAAGGCCCCGGAGCCGGTGGTGGTGGCGGCGGCGGCGGTAGAGTCGCTGGTGTTCACGCTGGACGAAGACACGGTCGTCTCGTTGGTAGTCATGGCGACGGTGCTAGTACCTTCAGCCACCTGTGGACGAAACACAAGACAAGTGCTTGTTTTAGTTTAAGGTGGACACACAACGCTGGAGTAACTCAGCCGGACAGGCAGCACCTCCAGAGAGAAGGAATGGCTCGAGAGGTTTTTCCATTCCTTCTCTCCAGAGATGCTGCCTGTCCCGCTGAGTTACGCCAGCATTTTGTGTCTACCTTCGATTTTAACCAGCATCTGCAGTTCTTTCCTACACATTTGGTTTAGTTTAGACAATAGACAATAGGTGCAGGAGGAGGCCATTCGGCCCTTCGAGTCAGCACCGCCATTCAATGTGATCATGGCTGATCATCCCTAATCAGTACCCCGTTCCTGCCTTCTCCCCATATCCCTTGACTCTGCTATCTTTAAGAGCTCTATATAACTCTCTCTTGAAAGCATCCAGAGAACTGGCCTGCACTGCCAGTAGATTGAGGTAGAGAATTCCAGAGAATGATGGAGTAACTCAGCGGGACAGGCAGCGTCTCTGGAGAGAATGAATAGGTGAAGTTTCAGGTCAGGCTATTAAACACCACAACCTCCAAATAGGCTGAACTATAGAGACCTGGGGGCATTATTTTGAAATTGCACCATTATTATTTGTTTATCTGACTGTATTAATGTAGTTATGCATACATATGTGTGTATAGTGTGTATACATATACATATATATATATATATATACATGGAGAATGGGGTTAGGAGGGAGAAATAGATCAGCCATGATTGAATGGCGGAGTAGACTTGATGGGCCGAATGGCCTAATTCTGCTGCTATCTCTTATGAAATTATAATTAGTTTGGTTTCAGAGACAAAGCATGGAATCAGGCCCTATGGCCCACCGAGTCTACGCCGGCCATCGATCACCTGTCCATACTCGCTGTATGTTACCCCACTTTCTCTCGACGACACACTACACACTCAGGGCAATTTACAGAGGCCACTTCAGTGCAAGCAGGGATGGTACCTAGAAGACAGAGGGAACTGCAGATGTTCTTTGCGTAGCAGAGTGCTGGAGTAACTCCAAAGAACATGGCTGTGACGTTTCACGGAGTCGAGTAACTCAGCGGGTCAGGCAGCATTTGGATAGGTTTTCACAGAGTGCTGGAGTAACACAGCTTAGGCATCTGTGGAGAACATGGATAGGTGACGTTTGGAATGCTAGAGTAACTCAGCGGGTCAGGCAGCCCTTGTGGAGAACCATCCACGTTTCACAGAGTGCTGGAGTAACTCAGTGATCAGGCAGCAGTTCTAGACACATAGTTAGGTGGTGTTTTGGGTCCCTTCTTTCAGTCGGCATCCATGTCATCCAAAGATGCCCTGACCCGTCCAGGGGTCCCATTTTGTATTCTAAGGATGATAACTAGCTTAGGATTAGAGATACAGAGTGGAATCAAACCCTTCGACCCATCCAGTCCACGTTGATCGCCAGTTCACACTAGTTCTGTGTTATCCCACTTTCTCATCCACTCCCTACACACCAGGGGTACCATATAACCATATAACCATTACAGCACGGAAACACGCCATCTCGGCCCTTCTAGTCCGTGCCGAACACTTACTCTCACCTAGTCCCATATACCTGCGCTCAGACCATAACCCTCCATTCCTTTCCCGTCCATATACCTATCCAATTTATTTTTAAATGATAAAATCGAACCTGCCTCCACCACTTCCACTGGAAGCTCATTCCACACAGCTACCACTCTCTGAGTAAAGACGTTCCCCCTCATGTTACCCCTAAACTTCTGTCCCTTAATTCTCAAATCATGTCCTCTTGTTTGAATCTTCCCTACTCTCAATGGGAAAAGCTTGTCCACATCAACTCTGCCTATCCCTCTCATAGTTTTTCCTCAGATTAGGAACAGAAAAAAAAATAGGATCTTATAGAAATAGACTGATTCCTGGGATATCAGGACTTTCATATGAAGAAAGACTGGATAGACTTGGCTTGTACTCGCTAGAATTTAGAAGATTGAGGGGGGATCTTATAGAAACTTACAAAATTCTTTAGGGGTTGGACAGGCTAGATGCAGGAAGATTGTTCCCGATGTTGGGGAAGTCCAGGACAAAGGGTCACAGTTTAAGGATAAAGGGGAAATCCTTTAGGGCCGAGATGAGAAAAACATTTTTCACACAGAGTGGTAAATCTCTGGAACTCTCTGCCACAGAAGGTAGTTGAGGAGAGTTCATTGGCTATATTTAAGAGGGAGTTAGATGTGACCCTTGTGGCTAAAGGGATCAGAGGGTATGGAGAGAAGGCAGGTACAGGATACTGAGTTGGATGATCAGCCATGATCATATTGAATGGTGGTGCAGGCTCGAAGGGCCGAATGGCCTACTCCTGCACCTATTTTCTATGTTTCTATGATTTTAAAGACCTCTATCGTCCCCCCTTGACCTTCTGCGCTGCAAAGAAGAATGACATAAATTTTCAGAGGGCCGAATAACCTGCAAGCTTGCACATCTTTGAGACGTGGGAGGGACCTGGAGCACCCGCGGTCACAGGGAGAATGGTCAAACAGCCGTCAAAGACAGCGCCCAAGGTCAGGATTGAATCCGGGTCTCTGGCGCTGCGAGGCAGCAACTCTACCACGACGTCATTCCCGTTGTAGCTGATCGAGTAGTGTAACCAATACACAGAGCATTTGCTGCACGGGTATGGAAATCTGAATGCTTTTTGGCGAATTTATACCTACAGATAGATTTTGAGACACATCACAGGAACAGGCCCTTCAGCCCACCGAATCTGCAACGACCTCGTACACTAACACCATCCTACACATACTGTACCAGGGGCAATGTCCAATTTTTACCAAAGCCAATTAACCTACAATCTCTGGTGAATCTCTGAAACTCTCTGCCACAGAAGGTAGTTGAGGCCACAGTTCATTGGCTATATTTAAGAGGGAGTGAGATGTGGCCCTTGTGGCTAAAGGGGATCAGTGGGTATGGAGAGAAGGCAGGTACGGGATACTGAGTTGAATGATCAGCCATGATCATATTGAATGGCGGTGCAGGCTCGAAGGGCCGAATGGCCTACTCCTGCACCAATTTTTCTATGTTTCTACAAAACCCGGACGTCTTCGTTGTGTGGGAGCAAACCGGAGCACCCGGAGAAAACCCACGCAGGTCACGGGGAGAACGTACAGACACCGTACGGACAGCACCCGCAGTCAGGCTCGAACCCGGGTCTCTGGCGCTGTGAGGCAGCAACTCTACCGCTGTAGGTGGATGCACTAAGTACAGCAGGAGATACTAGTAAACAAAACTGCTGGAGGTGCTTCAGTCTGAAGGATCCCGACCTGAAACATCGTCTGTCGACCCCCTCCACAGTTCCTGCCCGACCCGCTGAGTTACTCCAGCACTTTGTGTTTATCTTCGGTCTAAACCAGCATCTGCAGTTCCAGCCGAGACTCTGAGAGCGGCTGCTTCTAATTTAGCCTTCTAGACCTCACAGCTAATTTTTGAGGTCCATTTTTCACGGATTCTGATTGTAATTTAAAGGGGGCAACGGCGAGAGGGACTTGTTAGCGACCGTTTTACCCCCCCCCCCCCCCCCCCCCCCCCCCCCCCCCCAATCCTGTGTAAGAAGGAACTGCAGATGCTGGTTTAAACTGAAGATATACACAAAATGCTGGAGTGACTCAGCGGGACAGGCAACATCTCTCGAGAGAAGGAATGGGCGACATTTGGGGTCAAGACCCTTCTCCAGACCCTGTAACCCCGTTTGCTACATAACGTGAACTCGCAGCTCTCCTGAAGTGACGTTTGAAGGGTCGGGCGAGGTGCAGGTAAAGCAAAGACTGACACAAAGTGCTGGAGGAACTCAGCGGGTCAGACAGCAACTGTGGAGGGGAATGTTCCCGATGTTGGGGGAGTCCAGAACCAGGGGCCACAGTTTAAGAATAAGGGGTAAGCCATTTAGAGCGGAGACGAGGAAACACTTTTTCACACAGAGTTGTGAGTCTGTGGAATTCTGCCTCAGAGGTTCTCTGGATACTTTCAAGAGAGAGCTAGATAGGGCTCTTAAAAAATAGCGGAGTCAGGGGATATGGGGAGAAGGCAGGAACGGGGTACTGATTGTGGATAATCAGCCATGATCACATTGAATGGCGGTGCTGGCTCGAAGGGCCGAATGGCCTACACCTGTTGTCTATTGAATGGACAGGCGATGTTTCGGGTCGGAGCAGAAGTGCCGGAGCAACCGGGGCGGCAGTGGTCGAGTTGCTGCCTTACAGCGCTAGACACCCGGGTTCAATCCTGACTACGGGGGCTGTCCAGCACTTTGTGTCTATCTTGGTGAATAATGAAATTCGCACTAACCAGTCTATCCAAGATTTAGCTCTGGGGGCTAGTGGAATCAAGGGATATAGGGAGAAAGCAGGAACGGGGTCATGATTTTAGATGATCAGCCATGGTCACATTGAATGGCGGTGCTGGCTCGAAGCCAATTTTCTCTGCATTTTCTGTGTGTTTTTCTCTGAATTCCAGCATCTGCAGTTTCTTAGTTTTTGATTTTAGAGATACAGCAGAGATCCACTCCCTTACACACTAGGGGGGCAATTTACAGAGGGCCAATTAGCGTAAAAAAAAAAAAAACCCGCACGGCTTTGAAGTGTGGGAGGAGACTGGACGACTCAGAGCAAACCCACGTACAGACAGCACCCGAGGTCAGGATCGAACCCGGGTCTCCGGCGCTGCGAGGCAGCAACTCTACCGCTGCGCCATCGTGCTGTGAAACTTACATAGAATATAGGTGCAGGAGGAGGCCATTCGGCCCTTCGAGCCAGCACCGCCATTCATTGTGATCATGGCTGATCGTCCCCTATCAATACCCGTGCCTGCCTTCTCCCCATATCCCTTGACTCCACTAGCCCCTAGAGCTCTATCTAACTCTCTCCTAAATCCATCCAGTGACTTGGCCTCCACTGCCCTCTGTGGCAGGGAATTCCAAAAATTCACAACTCTCTGGGTGGAAACGTTTTTTTCTCATCTCAGTCTTAAATGACCTCCCCTTTATTCTAAGATGATGGCCCCTGGTTCTGTGGACATTTTTCCTGCATCTAGCTTTAAAAAAAAACGTAGCGAAGGGCTATCCCATTGTAGACCGGATCAGAAGAAGTATCTCGACTCGAAACCGTCACCCATTCCTTCTCTCCAGAGATGGTGCCTTGTCCCGCTGAGTTACTCCAGTATTTTTGCGTCTATCTTCGGTGTAAACTAGCACCTGCAGTTCCTTCTCAAGACAGTCGGTAGACCGCGGAGGTTCAATGCTGCTGTATTTCGAAAGATCAGCCTTAAAACTTCGAACCACCCCCCACCCTTCCAGGAAGAGTAAGACACACAAAATGCTGGAGTAACTCAGCGGGACGGGCAGCATCTCTGGAGAGAAGGAACGGGTAACGTTTGGGGTCGAGACAACTGCTTGAAACTCGTTTACACAGAACAAAAAAAGGCACAAACTAGTGCTGGAGAAACTCAGCGAGTCAGTAAGCGTTTGGAGAGGGAATACACTTCCTTGTACACCGCCCGGCGTTTGGAGAGGGAGGGTCCTTTCTGTAGCTCTTAGGGCAAAGGGAATCAAGGGATGTGGGGGGAAAAAAAGCAGGAACGGTTTACTGATTTGGGGATGATCAGCCATGATCACATTGATTGGCGGTGCTGGCTCGAAGGGCCGAACGGCCTGCTCCTGCACCTATTGTCTGTATTTCTCTGAGTTGGGAACGAACACTCCTTTCTTCACCCCCCCTAGATCAAATCTGTAACTCGTTTTCACCCAACAAACAGCTAACAATGAAGAAGGGTTTCGGCCCGAAACGTCGCCTATTTCCTTCGCTCCATAGATGCTGCTGCACCCGCTGAGTTTCTCCAGCATTTGTGTCTACCTTCAAACAGCTAACAATGGCATGTAGACAAAAATGCTGGAGAAACTCAGCGGGCGAGGCAGCATCTAGATGCTGCCTCGCCCGCTGAGTTTCTCCAGCATTTTTGTCTACCTTCGATTTTTCCAGCATCTGCAGTTCCTTCTTAAACTAACTGCTAACAATGGCCTGTTCTCTTCGCCATCGTTACTTTTCTTTGCATATCTATCATCCATTTGTTCTATATCTCTCTACATCACCATATCTCTCCCCGACTCTCAGTCTGAAGAAGGGCGTCTCGAATCTCGCCCATTCCTTCTCTCCAGAGATGCTTTTGCTGCCGCCTGACCCGCTGAATGTTACTCCAGCGCTTTTGTGTCCTATCCTCGGAGATCAAACACAATGGTGACTTTCCACCGATCAGAGAGAACAGAGAGGGATCGCCAACAAGCGTAACATACCTGGATCTGAATTAACACGGCTAATCCAACAGCCACCAGACACGACATCCACAAACTCATCATTGTCTTTGACTGTGAGATGAGTTTGTACTATTGAGGGGGCGGCGGCGAGGGAGGGTTTCTCCTTATTTAAAAAATAAAATGCAAATGCTTTTTCTTTCTTCCCTGCTTCCCAGAATAGGCAGTGGAGTTTCAGGTCTCCGTCAGCGAGCTGCTGCCCGCTTCCAGAGAGGGAGAGAGAAATAGCTGGGGCTGAGACTGGAGAGAAGCTGGGGGAGGGGGAGAGAGCTTGGAGATTTTATATCGAGGAGGGAGGCTGTCGCTGACGTGTGGTAGCGTTAACCCTGCCCCCTCCACCACCCAGCGTGAAGGGGAAGGGCGGTGGTAGGGGTGGGAGAGAGGGAGGGAGGGAGGGAGGAAGGGAGAGTGAAAAAGGAATTGGATGGAGGGACAGAGGGAGGGGAGGGGGGTGGATGGAAGGGAGAAGAGAAGGAGAGAGATAGGATGGAGGGTGAGAGGAGAAGATAGGATGGAGGTGAGGGGGGAGAGAGAGAGGGAGAGAGAGGGAGAGAGAGGGAGAGAGAGAGAGAGGGAGGAGAGAGAGGGAGAGAGGGGGGAGAGAGAGAGAGGGAGAGAGGGAGAGAGAAGGGAGGGAGAGAGGGAGAGAGAGAGAGAGGGAGAGAGCGGGGGAGAGATGGTGAGAGGGAGATAGAGGATGGAGGGAGAGAGAGAGTGAGGGAGAGATGGTGAGAGGGAGAGAGAGGAGATGGAGGTGAGGGAGAGAGGGAGAGAGAGAGAAGGAGGGAGAGAAAGAGGATGGAGGGAGAGAGAGGGAGAGAGAGAGTGAGGGAGGGAAGGAGAGGGGGATGGAAGGGGAGGGGGCAGTCAAAACTGACCTCCCCAAAGAAACTCAAATTCTCTTTCCCACATATTTTGCTTGGGCAGCTTACATCCCAGCAGCATGAACATTGATTTAGAAACATAGAAAATAGGTGCAGCAGGAGGCCATTCGGCCCTTTGAGCCAGCACCGCCATTCATAGCAATCATGGCTGATCGTCCCCAATCAATAACCCGTGCCTGCCTTCTCCCCATATCCCTTGATTCCACTAGCCCCTAGAGCTCTATCTAACTCTCTCTTAAATCCATCCTGCCCTCTATGGCAGGGAATTTTCTTACATCAACTGGCCATTGCTTTCCCTCTCCTTCCATCCCTCCCCCTTCCCAGTTCTCCGACCAGTCTGACTGTCTCCCTGATTATATTTTATCTGTTTGCTGAGTAATTCATAGTCAGAGTCATACAGGATGGAAACAGGCCCTTCGCTACAGTTCTTGTCTCCTAATCTGAGGAAAGACATTCTTGGCATAGAGGGAGTACAGAGAAGGTTCACCAGACTGATTCCTGGGATGGCAGGACTTTCATATGAAGAAAGACTGGATAGACTCGGCTTGTACTCGCTAGAATTTAGAAGATTGAGGGGGGGATCTTATAGAAACTTACTTACAGAATTCTTAAGGGGTTGGACAGGCTAGATGCAGGAAGATTGTTCCCGATGTTGGGGAAGTCCAGAACAGGGGGTCACAGTTTAAGGATAAGAGGGAAATCCTTTAGGACCGAGATGAGAAAAACATTTTTCACACAGAGAGTGGTGAATCTCTGGAATTCTCTGCCACAGAAGGTAGTTGAGGCCACACAGTTCATTGGCTATATTTAAGAGGGAGTTAGATGTGGCCCTTGTGTCTAAAGGGATCAGGGGGTATGGAGAGAAGGCAGGTACAGGATACTGAGTTGGATGATCAGCCATGATCATATTGAATGGCGGTGCAGGCTCGAAGGGCCGAATGGCCTACTCCTGCACCTATTGTCTATGTTTCTATGTTTCTGCACTTGGTGTTTGTGCTCAGGGCTCTCTCAAGGCTGAAGGTTTCCCTTAAGGTTGAGTGGGGAGCGAGGGGCAATGGCGACCTCTAGTGATCACATCAGGGAGTGCAACCTACCGGGTCAACCAAATGGACACCAAATGCTGGATTAACTCAGTGGGTCATAGACACATAGAAAATAGGTGCAGGAGTAGCCCATTCGGCCCTTCGAGGCAGCACCGCCATTCTATATGAACTGGGCAGTCACGGTGGTGCAGCGGTAGAGTTGGAACTGCCTTCTGTGACAGAGAATTTCACAGATTCACAACTCTCTGGCTGAAAACGTTTTTCCTCATCCCAGTCCTAAATGGCCTACCCCTTATTCTTAAACTGTGTGACCCCTGGTTTTGGACTCCCTCAACATCGGGATTATGTTTTCTGCATCTAGCCTGTACAATTCCTTTAGAATTTTATATGTTTTTATAAGATCCCCTTTCATCCTTCTAAATTCCAGTCAATACAAGCCGTGTCGACCCATTATTTCATCATATGTCAGTCCCACCATCCCAGGAATTAACCTGGTGAACCTACGCTGCACCCCCTCAATAGCAAAAATGTCCTTCCTCAAATTAGGAGACCAAAACTATACACAATGCTCCAGGTGCGGTCTCACCAGGGCCCTGGACAACTGCAGTAGGATCTCCTTGCTCCTATACTCAAATCCTCTCGCTATGAAGGCCAACAAGCCATTTGCTTTCTTCACTACCTGCTGTACCTGCGAGCTTAACTTCAGTCGACATGGATGGGAAGAAATTGCTGATGCTGGGTTTAAACCCAAGATAGACACAAAAAAACATAGAAAACATAGAAATTAGGTGCAGGAGTAGGCCATTCGGCCCTTCGAGCCTGCACCGCCATTCAATATGATCATGGCTGATCATCCAACTCAGTATCCCGTACCTGCCTTCTCTCCATACCCTCTGATCCCCTTAGCCACAAGGGCCACATCTAACTCCCTCTTAAATATAGCCAATGAACTGGCCTCGACTACCCTCTGTGGCAGAGAGTTCCAGAGATTCACCACTCTCTGTGTGATAAAAGTTCCTCATCTCGGTTTTAAAGGATTTACCCCTTATCCTTAAGCTGTGACCCCTTGTCCTGGACTTCCCCAACATCGGGAGCAATCTTCCTGCATCTAGCCTGTCCAACCCCTTAAGAATTTTGTAAGTTTCTATAAGATCCCCTCTCAATCTCCTAAATTCTAGAGAGTATAAACCAAGTCTATCCAGTCTTTCTTCATAAGACAGTCCTGACATCCCAGGAATCAGTCTGGTGAACCTTCTCTGTACTCCCTCTATGGCAATAATGTCCTTCCTCAGATTTGGAGACCAAAACTGTACGCAATACTCCAGGTGTGGTCTCACCAAGACCCTGTACAACTGCAATAGAACCTCCCTGCTCCTATACTCAAATCCTTTTGCAATGAAAGCTAACATACCATTCGCTTTCTTCATTGCCTGCAAAAAGCTGGAGTACCCTGAAACGTCACCCATTCCTTCTCCCCAGAGATGATGCCTGCCCCGCTGAGTTGCTCCAGCACTTTGTGTCTATCTTTAGTGTAACCCAGCATCCGCAGTTCCTTCCCACACACCACTCCCGTGACAGCCCTGACTGTGCGGTTGAGGACACTTCCAATACATTCACGGATGACACCATTGCTGACGGAGACACGGGCAGTGCTGCGTCAACGTACAGGTGAGGGGTGGAACACCTGGACAGGTAGAGCCACAACAACAACCTCCCGCTCAACGTCAGTGAAACCAAGGAACTAATGGGAAAGGGGAAGTCAGGAGACCATGTGAGGCTAAACGCAAATTGGAGGAACTGTATCTCATATTTTGTGTCTGATCTTCTTCTTACTTTCAGTGACTGATGTACAAGGACACCCAGGTCTCGTTGCACCTCCCCTTTTCCTGATCTGACACAATTCAATTAATAATCTGCCTCTTATTCTTGCCACCAAAGTGGATAACCTCACATTTATCCACATTATATCTGCCATTCATCTGCTCACTCACCCTGCAACCTCATAGCATTCTCCTCGCGGGTCACACTGCCACCCAGCTTTGTGTCATCCGCAAACTTGAAGATGTTACATTTAATTCCTTCGTCTAAATCGTTAATATATATTGTAAATAGCTGGGGTCCCAGCATCGAGCCTTGCGACACCTTACTAGTCACTGCCTGCCATTCTGAAAAGGACCTGTTAATTCCTACTTTTTGCTACCAGTCTGCCAACCAGTTGTCTATCCATGTCAATACCCTATCCCCAATACCATGTGCTCTAACTTTGCACACTAATCTCTTGTGTGGGACCTGGTCAAAGACTTTTTGAAAGTCCAGATACACCACATCCACTGGCTCTCCCTTATCTATACATCTATCTATACTATTACTAAAACTCTCATCTTGACCACTTCCGGTCTGCGTTGTAATTAAATTTGCAAAAACAACCGATGGCCGATTAGGAAAAGGGGAGATGCAACGAGACCTGGGTGTCATGGTACACCAGTCATTGAAAGGAGGCATGCAGGTGCAGCAGGCAGTGAAGAAAGCGAATGGTATGTTAGCATTCATAGCAAAAGGATTTGAGTATAGGAGCAGGGAGGTTCTACTGCAGTTATACAGGGTCTTGGTGAGACCACAGCTGGAGTATTGTGTACAGTTTTGGTCTCCAAATCTGAGAAAAGACATTCGGGCCTTTGTGGCTAAAGGGATCAGAGGGTATGGAGAGAAGGCAGGTACAGGACACTGAGTTGGATGATCAGCCCTGATCATATTGAATGGCGGTGCAGGCTCAAAGCTCCGAATGGCCTACTCCTGCACCTATTTTCTATGTTTCTATGTTTCTATGACCCCCCCCCGCATAACGCTATGATTTTTCGCCACCTTACCCGTCATTCTCCTGTGCTGCAAGTCAAATAAGTTTTGTTCTTGTTATGAGTTATAAAGGTTTAAAAATCGTAAAAACGGCCGCTTCCGGAACCCGCTGTCAATAACGGGGCGAGGATAATAAAAAGCTAAAGGGGCGCAGTGTGTTGAGCAGCTCGCGGGCTGCTTCTGCGGCGATCAGCCGCATGCTGATGAGTTGAACCGGAAGCCTCTGAGTGAAGCCGGAGTTGAACCGGGATCTCCTGTGTAAGGCCGAAAGCTGACGATGCAGGGGCGAGCAGAGTGCAAGCCCCCCCACCCCCCTCCCCACAACCTCCCTTCTCCCTCCCCCTGTTGGTTTTTATGTGAACGTATGTGTGTTTGTGTACATATATATACAGTGTACATGTGTGAGTATGTGTATATCCTCGCTCACGGTGGCACAGCGGTAGAGTTGCTGCCTTACAGCGAATGCAGCGCCAGAGACCCGGGTTCGATCCCGACTACGGCTGCTGTCTGTACGGATGTTCTCCCCGTGACCTGCGTGGATTTTCTCCGAGATCTTCCGTTTCCTCCCACACTCAAAAGACGTGGAAGTTTGTAGGTACGTTGGCTCAGTATAAGTGTAAATTGTCCCTTGTGTGTGTAGGTGCGGAGATCGCTGGTCGGCGCGGACTTGGTGGGCCGAAGGGGTCTGTTTCTGCGCTGTATCACTAAACTAAACTATACTTTTTTAATCATATTATATTGATTACAGTGTACCATGTTTACATATTCTGTTGTGCTGCTGCAAGTGACCAGCGACCGTTAATATTATCCGACACACTTGGGACGATTGAAAATCTTCACCGAAATCAATTAACCTACAAACTTGCACGTCTTTGGCATGTGGGAGGAAGCCGGAGAACCTGGAGAAAACCCACGAGGTCACGGGGAGAATGTACAAACTCCATACAAATAGCAGCCGTGGTCAGGATCGAACCTGGGTCTCTGGCGCTTTAAGGCAGCAACTCTACCGCTGCGCCACCGTGCCGCCCCCAAGTTGTCAACACTAGTGCCCCCACAAGGGTGCGTTCTCAGACCCCATGCTATTCTCCCTGTACACTCATGTAGCTCGAACTCCATCTACATGTGTGTTGATGACACCACTGTGGTGGCCCGGATCTCGAACGATGACAAGACGGGGGACAGGAAGGAGTCAGAGGGCTTAGTAACGTGGTGTCAGGACAATGACCTCTCCATCGATGTCGGCAAGACTAGTTAGTTATCCACTTCAGGACGCTTGGTGGAGTATATGCCCCTATCACCATCAATGGTGATGAAGCTGAAATGGTTGAGAGCTTCAAATTCTTCAGTGTTAATATTACCAGTGATCTGGGATGAATTACATTGACGGGACAGCCAAGAAGGCTCACTGACACCTCTACTTCCCGAGGAGACTGAGGGAATTCAGCATGACATGCTTCTTCCAAACTTCCTTCAAGCTTGTACAGATGCACCAGAGAAAGCATCCTGTCGTGTTGCATCACAGTTTGGTTTGGGAACAGCTCTGTCCGCAAGCAAGCAACATTGCAGAGAGTTGTCGATGCAGCCAGGTCCATCACGCAAACCACCTTCTCACCATTGACTACATCTACACTACACTGTGAGGTTATCCACTTTGGTAGCAAAAACAGGAAGGCAGGTTACTATCTAAATAGCGTCAAGTTGGGAAAAGGGGAAGCACAACGGGATCTGGGGGTCCTTGTCCATCAGTCTATGAAAGTAAGCATGCAGGTACAGCACGCAGTGAAGAAAGTGAATGGAATGTTGGCCTTTATAACAAGAGGAATCGAATATAGGAGCAAAGAAGTCCTTCTGCAGGTGTACAGAGCCCTAGTGAGACCACACCTGGAGTATTGTGTGCAGTTTTAGTCCCCTAATTTGAGGAAGGACATTCTTGCTATTGAGGAACAACAATAACAATAATAGGTTTACAAGGTTAATTCCCGGGATGGCGGGACTGTCATATAACCATATAACCATATAACAATTACAGCACGGAAACAGGCCATCTCGACCCTTCTAGTCCGTGCCGAACACATATTCTCCCCTAGTCCCATATACCTGCGCTCAGACCATAACCTTCCATTCCCTTCCCGTCCATATAACTATCCAATTTATTTTTAAATGATAAAAACGAACCTGCCTCCACCACCTTCACTAGAAACTCATTCCACACAGCCACCACTCTCTAAGTAAAGAAGTTCCCCCTCATGTTACCCCTAAACTTCAGTCCCTTAATTCTCAAGTAATGTCCCCTTGTTTGAATCTTCCCTACTCTCAGTGGGAAAAGCTTTTCCACGTCAACTCTGTCTATCCCTCTCATCATTTTAAAAACCTCTATCAAGTCCCCCCTTAACCTTCTGCGCTCCAAAGAATAAAGCCCTAACTTGTCCAACCTTTCTCTGTAACTTAGTTGCTGAAACCCAGGCAACATTCTAGTAAATCTCCTCTGTACTCTCTCTATTTTGTTGACATCCTTCCTATAATTAGGCGACCAAAATTGTACACCATACTCCAGAATTGGCCTCAGCCAATGCCTTGTACAATTTTAACATTACATCCCAACTTCTATACTCAATGCTCTGATTTATAAAGGCCAGCACACCAAAAGCTTTCTTTACCATCCTATCTACATGAGATTCCACTTTCAGGGAACTGTGCACAGTTATTCCCAGATCCCTCTGTTCACCTACATTCTTCAATTCCCTACCATTTACCATGTACGTCCTATTTTGATTTGTCCTGCCAAGATGTAGCACCTCACACTTATCAGTATTAAACTCCATCTGCCATCTTTCAGCCCACTCTTCCAACTGGCATAAATCTCTCTGTAGACTTTGAAACTCTACTTCATTACCCACAACCCCACCTATCTTAGTATCATCTGCATACTTACTAATCCAATTTACCACACCATCATCCAGATCATTGATGTACATGACAAACAACAGTGGACCCAACACAGATCCCTGTGGCACCCCACTCGTCACTGGCCTCCAACCTGACAAACAACCATCCACCATTACTCTCTGGCATCTCCGATTCAGCCACTGTTGAATCCATCTTGCTACTCCACCATTAATACCCAACCATTGAACCTTCTTAACCAACCTTCCATGAGGAACCTTGTCAAAGGCCTTACTGGCAACTAAGTCCATATACACAACATCCACTGCTTTACCCTCATCAATTTCCCGAGTAACATCTTCAAAAAATTCAAGAAGATTAGTCAAACATGACCTTCCAGGCACAAATCCATGTTGACTGTTCCTAATCAGACCCTGTTTATCCAGATGCTTATATATATTATCTCTAAGTATTCTTTCCATTAATTTGCCCACCACTGACGTCAAACTAACAGGTCTATAATTGCTAGGTTTACTCTTAGACCCCTTTTTAAACAATGGAACAACATGCACAGTACGCCAATCCCCCGGCACTATTCCCGTTTCTAATGACACTTGAAATATTTCTGCCATAGCCCCTGCTATTTCTACACTAACTTCCCTCAATGTCCTAGGGAATATCCCGTCCGGACCTGGAGACTTATCCACTTTTATATTTCTCAAAAGTGTCAGTACTTCCTCTTCTTTGAATCTCATAGTTTCCATAGCTACTCTACTTGTTTCCGTTACCTCACATAATTCAATATCCTTCTTCTTGGTGAATACCGAAGAAAAGAAACTGTTCAATATCTCCCCCATCTCTTTTGGCTCTGCAGATAGTTGTCCACTCTAACTCTCTAATGGACCAATTTTATCCCTCGTTATCCTTTTGCTATTAATATAGCTGTAGAAACCCTTTGGATTTACTTTTACCTTACTTGCCAAAGCAACCTCATATCTTCTTTTAGCTTTTCTAATTTCTTTCTTAAGATTCTTTTTACATTCTTTATACTCCTCAAGCACCTCATTTTCTCCATTCTGCCTATAATTATTGTAGATCTCCCTCTTTTTCCGAACCAAGTGTCCAATTTCCCTTGAAAACCATGGCTCTTTACAATTTTTACGATTTCCTTTCAACCAAACAGGGACATAAAGATTCTGTACTCTTAAAATTTCACCTTTAAATGTCCTCCATTTCTCTTCCACATCTTTCCCATAAAACAAACTGTCCCAATTACTCCTTTTAAACCCGAACTGTTCCCCAACGCATACCTCTGCCACCTGACCCATCTCATTTCCTAACAGGAGGTCCCTTCTCTAGTAGGTACTTCTATGTATTGCTGCAAAAAACTATCCTGCACACATTTTACAAACTCCAACCCATCCAGCCCATTTACATAATGTGTTTCCCAGTCTATGTGTGGAAAATTGAAATCTCCCACAATCACTACCTTGTGCTTACTACTAATATCTGCAATCTCCTTACATATTTGCTCTTCCAATTCTCGTTCCCCGTTTGGCAGTCTATAATACACCCCTATAAGTGTTGCTACCCCTTTCCCATTTCTCAGTTCCACCCAAATAGCCTCCCTAGATGAGCCCTCTAATCTATCCTGCCAAAGCACTGCTGTAATATCTTCCCTGATAAGCAATGCAACACCTCCACCTCTTGCCCCCCCAATTCTATCACACCTGAAGCAGCGAAATCCTGGAATATTTAGTTTCCAATCACAGCCCTCCTGCAACCATGTTTCACTGATCGCCACAACATCATACTTCCAGGTGTCAATCCAGACTCTAAGCTCATCCACCTTTCTTACAATGCTCCTAGCATTAAAATATACACATTTAAGAAACCCACCCTCTCTTATTCTCTGTTTATTGTCTTTTTCTTCTCTCTCCCCTACATTTTGGGTCAGAGTGCTACCATTCTCTGCCCCCTGCCTCACACACTGACTGCTAGCTTTCCCAATTTGAGTCCCTCCCCCCAACCATACTAGTTTAATGTCTCCCCAGTAGCCTTTGCAAATCTCCCCGCCAGGATATTGGTCCCCCTTGAGTTCAAGTGCAACCCGTCCTTTCTGTACAGGTCGCACCTTCCCCAAAAGAGGTCCCAATGATCCAGAAACTTGAATCCATACCCACTGCACCAGTCCCTCATCCACTCATTTATCCTCCACCTCGCTCCATTCCTACTCTCACTGTCGCGTGGCACAGGCAGTAATCCTGAGGTTGTTACCTTTCCAGTCCTTCTCCTTAACTCTCTACCTAACTCCCTGTGCTGAGAGAATGGAGCAGCTGGGCTTGTACACTCTGGAGTTTAGAAGGATGAGGGGATCTCATTGAAACATATAAGATTGTGAAGGGGTTGGACACGCTAGAGGCAGGAAACATGTTGGGGGAGTCCAGAACCAGGGGCCACAGTTTAAGAATAAGGAGTAAGCCATTTAGAACAGCGACGAGGAGACACGTTTTCTCACAGAGAGTGGTGAGCCTGTGGAATTCTCTGCCTCAGAGGGCGGTGGAGGCAGGTTCTCTGGATGCTTTCAAGAGAAAGCTAGATAGGGCTCTTAAAAATAGCAGAGTCAGGGGATATGGGGAGAAGGCAGGAACGGGGTTACTGATTGGGGATGATCAGCCATGATCACATTGAATGGCGGTGCTGGCTCGAAGGGCCGAATGGCCTACTGCTGCACCTATTGTCTATGGTCTATTGTCTATTCACAACGCCTCGAAAAAGCAGTTCAGCGTATTCAAAGACTAGTCTCACCCTTCTCCCTGTTCCCCCATGGTGGCCCGGTGGCGCAGCGGTAGAGTCACTGCCTTTGGGCGTCCTGAGACCCGGGTCTGATCCTGACTACGGGCGCTGTCTGTACGGAGTTTGTACGTTCTCCCCGTGAACCCGCGTGGGTTTTCGCAGAGATCTTTGGTTTCCTCCCATACTCCAAAGACGTGCAGCTTTGTAGGTTAGTTGGCAGGGTATGAATGTAAACTTGTCCCCAGTGTGTGTAGGATAGTGTTAATGTGCGGGGATCACTGGTTGGTGCGGACTCGGTGGGCGTTTCCATGTTGCCTACCTCTAAACCAGTGGTTCCCAACCTTTTTTTGGCCATGCCCCACCTAATCACCTCTAAAATCCTGATGCCCCCCCCCCATGTGGTGATATATAATTCTTATCATTTAAAAAGTGAACTCTGTTTCAGCTGAAGAAGCTTAAAACGCCAATACCTTGGTTTAAACAAGCTTCAAAAGAACATTGTGGTGATTATGTGATAACTACACAATAAAGACCTTTTTTACCCCCAAAAAATGATTTACTCAAAATAACATCTGAAACATAAACTACATATGTTTACCTGATGGAAAATCCAAAAAAATAAAAATTGAAAATTTGGATCCAGACTTCCTCAATTGCCCCCCTTAAAAATCAAATTGCCCCCCTGTGGGGCGTACGCCCCACGTTGGGAACCACTGGTTTAAACTAAAACTAAAAACTAAAATCTGGCAGAAGATGCAGAAGTGCACACCACCAGACTCGGGAACAGCTTCTTCCCCTCTGTTATTAGGATTCTGAACGGTCCTTACCTAAGTTAGGGCACAATTCCGATCCTCCAACCAACCTTATTGCGGACATTGGACTTTTTCTCTGGAACCCTTATGCAACAACGCTGGAAAGCTTTACTCTGCACTCTGGTATTTTAGGTTTAGGTTCAATGGTGCTTTCATTTCCACGTGCGAGTACAGACACACAGTCAAATTATTTTCTTATCACTCAGAGTTAGAGATTCAGATTCAGATTCAAACTTTATTGTCATTGTGCAGTGTACAGTACAGAGACAACGAAATGCAGTTAGCATCTCCCTAGAAGAGCGACATAGCATATGAGCAATAAATAAATCTATTTACGTGCACACAGTCATAGTAGTGCAATTATTTTTTTTTTTTCCTGGTGGGAGGAGTGTCCGGGGGGGGGTGGTGATTGGCAGTCACCGAGGTACAGTGTTGAGTAATGTAACAACCGCAGGGAAGAAGCTGTTCCTGGACCTGCTGGTCCGGCAACGGAGAGACCTGTAGCGCCTCCCGGATGGTAGGAGGGTAAACAGTCCATGGTTGGGGTGAGAGCAGTCCTTGGCGATGCTGAGCGCCCTCCGCAGACAGCGCTTGCTTTGGACAGACTCAATGGAGGGGAGCGAGGAACCGGTGATGCGTTGGGCAATTTTCACCACCCTCTGCAGTGCTTTCCGGTCGGAGACAGAGCAGTTGCCATACCATACTGTGATGCAGTTGGTAAGGATGCTCTCGATGGTGCAGCGGTAGAAGTTCACCAGGATCTGAGGAGACAGATGGACCTTCTTCAGTCTCCTCAGGAAGAAGAGACGCTGATGAGCCTTCTTGATCAGAGTTGAGGTATTGTGGGTCCAAGAGAGGTCGTCGGAGATGTTGACTCCCAGGAACCTGAAGCTGGAAACACGTTCCACCTCCGTCCCGTTAATGTGGATGAGGGTGTGCGTGCCGCCTCTGGACTTCCTGAAGTCTACAATGAGCTCCTTGGTCTACTTGGAGTTAAGGGCCAGGTTGTTGTCAGCGCACCATGCTGCTAAGTGCTGGACCTCCTCCCTGTAGGCCAGCTCATCATTGTTGCTGATGAGGCCAATCACCGTTGTATCATCTGCATACTTGATGATGGTGTTAGTACCATGTACAGGTGTGCAGTCATAGGTGAAGAGGGAGTAGAGGAGGGGGCTCAGCACACAGCCCTGCGGAACACCGGTGTTCAGGGTGAGGGTTGAAGAGGTGTGCTTGTCTAACCTCACAGACTGGGGTCTGTTGGTTAGAAAGTCCAGTATCCAGTTGCAGAGGGAGGGGTCGATGCCCAGGTTACCGAGTTTGGTGATCAGTTTTGATGGAATAATGGTGTTGAATGCTGAGCTGTAATCGATGAACAGCATTCTTACGTAAGTGTCTCTGTTGTCGAGGTGGGAGAGGGCGGAGTGAAGTGCCGTTGAGATGGCATCCTCCGTACTCCTGTTCTTGCGGTAGGCAAACTGATAGGGATCCAATATGGGGGGTAGGCAGCCTTTGAGGTGTGCCAGGACCAGCCTCTCGAAGCACTTGGTGATGATGGGGGTAAGTGCAACTGGGCGGAAGTCGTTGAGGCTTGCCGCAGTGGAGTGTTTTGGCACCGGCACGATGGAGGTGGTTTTAAGGCAAGTGGGGACAACTGCTTGGGCAAGTGACAGGTTGAAGATGTCAGTCCAGACGTCTGTCAGCTGCGCAGCACAGGCCCTGAGCACGCGCCCGGGGATGCCGTCAGGGCCAGCAGCCTTACGTGCATTAGTCCTACTCAGTGCCACGTACATGTCGTAGGGGGTGAGTGTGAGGGGTTGGTGATCGGCAGGTAGCACAGCCTTGATGGCTGTCTCTAGATTGTCCCTGTCGAAGCGGCCATAGAAGTGGTTAAGCTCCTCAAGGAAGGAGGCGTCGCTGGATGTGGGGGTGTGTTGTGGGTGGGTCTATAGTCCGTGATGGACTGGATGCCTTGCCACATGCGTCGGGGGTCGGAGTTGTTGTTGAAGTGCTCCTCAATCCTGAGCTTATGGCAGTGCTTGGCCTTCCTGATGCCCCTCTTCAGGTTAGCCCTGGATGAACTGTAGGCTCGGGCATCGCTGCCTAACAGCGCCAGAGACCCGGGTTTAATCCTGACTATGGGTGCCGTACGTACGGAGTTTGTACGTTCTCCCCGTGACCTGCGTGGGTTTTCTCCGGGATCTTCGGTTTCCTCCCGTACTCCAAAGACATACAGGTTTGTAGGTTAATTGGCTTGGTATAAATGTGAATTGTCACAAGTGTGTGTAGGATAATGTACATGTACGGGAGATCTCTGGTCAGCGCGGATTCGGTGGGCCGAAGAGCCTGTTTCCACGCTGCATCTCTAAATTTCCTTCGGTCATGGCTGACCATGGGTGTCTCCAGGGTGCTATTCCCTATATGGAGGACGCCTGTGTGTGACTTTGTTTAACGTGGGGAGACTGGTGCACAGACAGCCATCCCATGGTCCATGATCCAGTGGTATGGAGTCCAAGACGACCAGAGACCCTTTTCTGCTGCAGCCTTCATCCGCCTTCCCAGCCGTTGTGATGCTCCACTAAGGTCAGCCATCGTCCTCCGCCTGTTCCACCGTTGAGGTCTTGGTTGGATTGCTCTTTGTCAGAGACCTCCCCCTCGACCTTACCGCCATGGGTGGCCCTACCAGGAGCATCGCTCCAGACGGCATCACTCTCAGGATCTCAGGACCACATAAGCTTCTCCACCACGACAAGGTGACAATCCACGGAGATGTCATCTAAACTGAACTAAAGTATTCCCATACCCAAGCACATCCCGAAGTAATCCACTGATCCTTGGTGCAGGAGGTTAGTTTTAGGATCAGAGCTTCACGTGTACAGTAAAAATCATTGCTTTGCATATTATCCAAGCAGATCAGATATACCACCCTAATATATAATCATGCAAAACTCAAGTACAATTAGTAGAGCAAAGGGGAAGATACAGAGTGCAGAATATAGTTCTCAGCATTGTAGCACATCAGTTCCAGAGACAAAGTCCAATGTCCGCAACGGGGTCAAGATAGACAGTACCTACCTTACGGAAGAACCGTTCAGGATCATTCAGAGGTTTTTCTTTTCATTCTACATTTGTACTTGAATTTGGCTTAATTGCATTTATGTATAGTATTATCTGAATTGATTCGATAGCATGCAAAACGAAAGATTTTTACTGCACCAATAGACAATAGACAATAGGTGCAGGAGTAGGCCATTTGGCCCTTCGAGCCAGCAACGCCATTCAATGTGATCATGGCTGATCATTCCCAATCAGTACCCCGTTCTTGCCTTCCCCCCATATCCCCTGATTCCGCTATTTTTAAGAGCCCTATCTAGCTCTCTCTTGAAAGCATCCAGAGAACCTGCCTCCACCGCCCTCTGAGGCAGAGAATTCCACAGACTCACCACTCTCTGTGAGAAAAAATGTTTCCTCGTCTCCGTTCTAAATGGCTTACCCCTTATTCTGAAACTGTGGCCCCTGGTTCTGGACTCCCCAACATCGGGAACATGTTTCCTGCCTCTAGTGTGTCCAAGCCCTTAACAATCTTACATGTTTCAATGAGATCCCCTCCCATACTTCTAAACTGCAGAATGCACAAGCCCAGCTGCTCCATTCGCTCAGCGTATGACAGTCCTGCCATCCTGGTAATTAACCTTGTAAACCTACTCTGCACTCCCTCAATAGAAAGAATGTCCTTCCTCAAATTAGGGGACCAAAACTGCACACAATACTCCAGGTGTGGTCTCACTAGGGCTCTGTACACCTGCAGAAGGACCTCTTTGTTCCTATATTCGATTCCCCTTGTAATAAAGGCCAACATGCCATTCGCTTTCTTCACTGCGTGCTGTACCTGCATGCTTACTTTCATAGACTGATGTACAAGGAACCCCAGAGCCCGTTGTACTTCCCCTTTTCCCAACTTGACGCCATTTGGAACACGTGATAATAGTAAGATTAAACGAGAACTTACCAGTTTGAAGTTTGATCTTTATTTTATGAGGAGGAACGTTGAGGGAATACGTGAAGAACCCCGCTTACGGCGCATGCGTGTCATCCTTCAAAGCAGCGGTGTGAGGTCACAGATACACTATAATGGCCTAAAATAGCAAGATTATTAAAGAGATACCAGTTTAAGATATGACCATAAGAGGGTGGGAGCGGAGGGCACGTATTCCCTCAACGTTCCTCCTCATAAAATAAAGATTAAACTTCAAACTGGTAAGTTCTCGTTTAATCTTACTATTTTACTTCGGAGTCACGTGAGTGACTACGTGAAGATTTCAAAGCTGTGTGACCTCACGCCGTGGAACGAGTCCATGCTTCACAACTGCCTTGGTAGTTTGGGAGAAATTGTTAATGATATTCAACAAAACATTCATACCAATTATTTAACGTAACGATAAATAATATTTTATTAATTCAAATCATAAACCCTTGTTCTTCAGGGATAAATTATCATACAGAACTTAAAAGTTTCCCCGAAAACGTTGCTATACTGCTAACTGGTTTATTATAAAATTTTTGAAACGTTTTCTCCGACGACCATCCTGCAATCCTGAGGATTTGGTCCATGGATACATCAAGGCGTTTTGCTGCGGATGTAGCTGCCGCCCTGGTGGAGTGAGATTTAAATATATTAGTGTCCACTCCCGCCTTTCTTAACCCATATTTCAGCCACCGTGAAATGGTCTGAGTAGACACCCTATGGTATGGTTTCTTATAGCTGATTAACAGCGCCATTTCCTTGCCTCTGATAGCCTTTGTCCGTTCAATATATAACAAAATGTGTTTCACTATACAGAGGCGTTCGTCCTCCGGGTAGGCCACAAATTCTATGACCTGCCCCGCTGATCCTGGTCTATTTTGTTTAATAAGGTCCTGGATCACAAAAACCAAACGTCCTGCCGCCATAGTCAAGCCATCCAGTCTTAATTTTTGCAATGACTGGACCCTTTGTGCTGTGACCAGTGCCATCAGCATGACCATTTTTCTAGTTAATGTGTCCAGAGTTAATGCTGTAGCCGGCGACCAATTCCTTAGCATGTTGAGGACCACACTTACATCCCAGATCTGGTTATATCTTGGTTTGGGTGGCCTGGTGTTAAAAATGCCTCTTAAAAGTTTAACTACCAGCGGATGTGATCCCACTGACTGTCTTTCTGTTCCTTGCCACAAATAAGTTGATAATGCACTTCTGGCACTATTCACAGTGCTGTAACTAAGTCCTTCATAGTGCAGACTGGTGAGAAACTCTAGCACTGCCGGAACATTCTTATTTCTGTGGTCCAGATGGTTATTATGGCAGTAATTAGTCCATTTCCTAATATGACTTAAATACTGCTTTTGTGTAGACCTTCTTTGTGCTGCTGTGATCATGTCCACCGTTCTATTTGATAGCCCTATGTCCCGTAGTGGTTCTTTCAGAGTCTACAAGCCAATAAATCAATATTTTTATGACATGGATGGCTATCCTGAGTTACCGGATGCACCAGCAACTTAGGACTATGTCTTAAATTCATACATGGTTCTAACACCATATCCTGTATCACCGAGAACCATGGTTGTGTAGGCCAATCAGGTACTATGAGAATCCCAGATGCCGAATCCTGTTGAATTTTCCTTAGTACCCGATTGATGAGGCAGAAAGGAGGAAATGCATAAATGAACCATTTCCCCCAGTGCAGTGAGAATGCATCTGTAGCTTCTGCCCCAGGATCTGGTTCCCATGATACATACCTTGGTAACTGGTGATTTAACCTGGATGCAAAAAGATCAATATCCGGTCTTCCATACTTTACTGTGATTTCAGCAAAGACCGTTCTATCCAACATCCATTCAGTATTTTCATTAAATTTTCGTGACCTGGCGTCTGCCACTGAATTTAGTATCCCTGGTAGATACGTAGCCGATAACCAAATATTCCTTTGGATACACCAATGCCAAATTGAGTTTGCCAATTTATCACAAGATGTTGATATATTTCCACCCATATGACTTATATATGCCACCACCGTGGTATTATCTATCTGCAATCTAACATGCTGCTGTTTCATTCCTGAGCAATAAGACTTTAGCCCATAAAACGCACTTAACATTTCTAAGTAATTTATACCCTTAGTATTCAGTAGGTTAGCTTCTTGAATATTCCATCTCCCTCCACAGCTCGAGATGGTATCCGTTGCACCCCAACCAATTGCACTGGCATCTGTTTGTAATACCACAGACGGGTTGTCAATAACTATTGGGTTGGAGCCATACTTAACATTGTGTTCCCACCATTGTAATTCTTTTATAGCTTCAATTGTTAGCTCCATTGGCCTATCAAAATGGCCTCTATTAATTTTGAGTGCTCTAATTTTCTCTCTCTGTAAATTTTGGTAGTGTAATGGCCCAAATTGTATGGCAGGAAATGTGGCCACAATTTTGCCAATCATCCTGGCTACCCGTCTAATGGATGGTTTAAAGGTATTAATAAGCTCTGTGCAATCCTTTTGTAATTCTGTGGCTTTCCCTATTGGTAAAGTCACTAACATATCAATTGTGTTAATGGTGAACCCCAAGTAATCAATATTAGTTGATGGTGTTAATTTAGACTTAATTGGATGGATAATGAATCCCAGCTGTTCAAACAATTGCTTTGTGGCAACCACTGCCTGACATGCCAATTCATAAGTTTTTCCCACTATAAGTATATCATCCAAATATGCCATTACTCTATGTTTTTGTTGTCGCAGCAATGCCAAAGCTGGTTTAAGAATTTATGTAAATAACCTGGGCGCTGACGTTAGCCCGTTTGGTAGCACCTTGTATTGCCAAAGCTGTCCCATCCAGTTAAATTTCAAAAACCGCCTATGTCTATCTCTGATGGGTATTGTATAGTAAGCATCTGTAAGATCAATACTTGCCATAAAATAGCCTGCTGAAACTAACTCTTTAGCAGTGCTAAACGTATCCATTTTAACATGAACATATTGCACAAATTTGTTAAGCGTTGATAAATCAATAATAATACGGCAACCCCCATCTTTCTTATTTCTAATAAATATGTTTGAGACAAACTCCTGTTGTTCAGGTTTGGTTTGTTCAATTACCCCTTTGGTGAATAATCTTTGTAGTTCTATGTGAGCTTTAGAAACATAGAAACATAGAAATTAGGTGCAGGAATAGGCCATTCGGCCCTTCGAGCCTGCACCGCCATTCAATATGATCATGGCTGATCATCCAACTCAGTATCCCGTACCTGCCTTCTCTCCATACCCCCTGATCCCCTTAGCCACAAGGGCCACATCTAACTCCCTCTTAAATATAGCCAATGAACTGGCCTCAACTACCCTCTGTGGCAGAGAGTTCCAGAGATTCACCACTCTCTGTGTGAAAAAAGTTCTTCTCATCTCGGTTTTTTAAAGGATTTCCCCCTTATCCTTAAGCTGCGACCCCTTGTCCTGGACTTCCCTAACATCGGGAACAATCTTCCTGCATCTAGCCTGTCCAACCCCTTAAGAATTTTGTAAGTTTCTATAAGATCCCCTCTCAATCTTCTAAATTCTAGAGAGTATAAACCTTTAGCTTGTTCCAATTTAGTAAGCATGTATATTCTGTCCGGTGTATGTTGTACTGGAGGGTTTTGTTTGTGTAGAAACTCTATCAGATATCCCTTAATACTGCTAAGGATATATCTGTCCATAGTTATATTGCACCATGCTTCCAAATGAAGTTGCAATGTCCCTCCAACTTCCGTGCTCCCTATTAATTCTGGAGCCCCAGATTCACCTACCTCCATGGTTATCGGTGGTAACTGAGTTATTTCCTCATTTTCATTCGTGGTTGTGGAGGGCCTTGAGGTTGCGGTTGGGATAGCTGCTGAAGTACAGGCTTCCGCATCTTCCACAGTGGTCGTCCCGGGCCAAACCCTAAAAAAGGACGCTGCTGCTGGGGACCTCTGGCCTCTCTCCAATTCTTTGTGCTATTATAGAAACCACCCTTCTTAGGAATCCCATAAGGTTGATATCTCTTCCCTAGGTATCCTTTGGCTGCCCTAATCAGCCCCAAAGTCTTGGCCTCCTCATCCAAATCTTTAACCTGTTTGGACAGGTCTCCCCCAAATAACAGGGTTTGAGGTTTTATAGCCCTTTGCTTACATAATATGGCAAACTTCGGGTCTAGTGCTGGCTGAATAGCCCCCTTTCTTATATTATTTAATTCAAATTGCACGTTGCAAAATAGTGCTAAGGCATCCTTATGATCACTTGTCATGTCCACCTTCTCTAACGTGCGGGCCAAAGCTGTTATGCCCGCCGTGAGACCTTTCAGGGCATTTTGGACTTTAAGATCCTGACTCCTAATGCCCGCCCCAACATGTTTCCAAATGCACCGGTTAACACTGGCTACATTCAGCGCAGCACAATTTCCCGGTGGTAAGTGCCTTGCCAACACTTCAGCAAACGTATTAGCTTGCAGTTGATGGGTGGACATGTACTCAATACTTGCAGCCATCCTGTCCTCGAGATTCTTCCCGGTTTGTTCCTGCTGGAAGTACTGTCCCACCATGTCCAGCAGGTTGTTTTTCTTCCCTTCAATAGGGGAAGGTGGCTCCACCTCTTGCTCAGATTCTGACCCAGTCAGACCTTCCATACCCTCCTCAGAGGAGTCTGATATATCCTGCAGCCCTTTATGGGAAACTGCTGTGGGACTTATATTATGCCCACTGTGGCTATCCTCCCTATCACGGAGCCTGCCACTCTGGATAATTTCATCCAGCAACCGCTCCAGCCGACTTCCATGCTCTCGGGCACTAGTCGATCGCGGGTGCTTAACTCTATCGGACCGCTCCTGCCGACCTTGGTGCTCTCGGGCACTAGTCGCTCGCGGTTCCCGCAGCCGGTCCCCATGCCTCCCAGCACTGGTCGCTCCCGGCCGCCCGATATTCTCCTGCCGCCCCTCACGGCCCCGGTACTCACGGGCACCTGTCGCCGGCGGCTGAATATCCTCCAGCCACTCGTAGCGGCTTTCCAGCTCCGTAAAGCTGGCCGCTCCTGGCTGCTCCATCTCCCGCAGCTGCTCGTCGGTTCTCCGGTACTGGTAAGTACTATCTCGCGGCTGCTCCATAACCATATCACTTTGAAGGTGATGCAACTTTTGCTTTACCTTCCTGCCCGGCCGAGAAGTAGATTTTGCCGGCGCGGGGTTCAAGTCGGGCACAGCTGGTTCCTCCATAGGAATCTCCTGTGGCGTCGGCTGCTGCTGCTGCAGGTCCCCGGCTCCTTCCCGACTTACGTGCTGCACCTTCCTCACCGACTTTCTGCGAGTTGCTCTGTCCATTTCCTACAACAAAGTTAGAAATGCAGAGTCACTTACCTGCCGTTCGTCGGCTTTTTCTGTTCTCCCATTCAAGGGGACGTCCTCCCCAGGTGTGACTCGTTGCAATGCGTGTAGCGATATGACACGCATGCGCCGTAAGCTGGCTTCTTCACGTAGTCACTCACGTGACTCCGAAGTAAAATTACTGATTGACTCACCAATATTTAGTTTAGTTTAGAGATACAGCACGGAAACGGGCCCTTCAGCCCACCGGGTCTGCGCCGACCAGCGATCCCCGCATATTAACTACCCTACACACGCTAGGGATAATGTTCACGTTTACCAGGCCAATTAACCTACAAACCTGAACGGCTTTGGAGTGTGGGAGGAAACCGAAGCACTCGGAGAAAACCCACGCGCTCACGGGGAGATCAGGCAAACTCCATACAGACAGTACGCGTAGTCGGGATGGAACCCGGGTCTCTGGCGCTGCAAGCGCTGTAAGGCAACAACTCTACCGCTGCACCACCATGCAGTGTCACGTTTACTGTAAACAAGTTCCATCCTACACATACTAGGGACGATTTACACAGCCCAATTAACCTACAAACCTGCACGTCTTTAGAGAGTGGGAGGAAACTGGTGCACCAGGACAAAACCCATGCAGTCACGTTGAGCGTGCAAACTCCGTTTAGACAGCCCCCGTAGTCAGGATGGAAACCGGGTCTCTCTCGGTGTAAGGCAGCAACTCTACCGCTGTACCACTGCACAGCCCCAAATAATGAATATAGAATATCATCTGGATTGATTGGACAGAACGCTAACTTCCACCCCGTTGCGGACATTGGACTTTGTCCGTGGAACTGATGTGCTACAATGCTGAGAACTATATTCTGCACTCTGTATCTTCTCCTTTGCTCTACCTATGGAACTTCAGTTTGATTTGATTTGATTGTATTTATGTGTGGTATTTTCTGATCAGATCAGACAGCATGCAAAACAAAGCTTTCACTGTACCTTGGTACACGTGACAATAGTAGACCTGAATCTAATAAAAAACCTAATGCAAATAATACAATGTGTAGGATTAACTCAGCGGGTCAGGCAGCATCTGTGGAGAACATGGATAGGTGACGTATCACAGAGTGCTGGAGTAACTCAGCGGGCTAGGCAGCATCTCTGGAGAACGTGGATAGGTGACGTTTCACAGAGTGCTGGAGTAGCTCAGCGGGTCAGGCAGCATCTCTGGACAACATGGATAGGTGACATTTCGGATCGGGACCTTTTTTCAGACCGATAGTCAGGGGAGAGGGAAACACAGAGATATGGAATGGTTAGATAGAGCTCTTAAAGATAGTGGAGTCAGGGGATATGGGGAGAAGGCAGGAACGGGGTACTGATTGTGGATGATCAGCCATGATCACATTGAATGGCGATGCTGGTTCGAAGGGTCAAATGGCCTCCTCCTGCACCTATTGTCTATTGTCTATTGTCTATTGTGTCTTTACATGTCTCATTGTCAACTTCCCCTAGCTAACAATGATCTCCTCTACATTTTCCTTGAACTTGGTCCCCTTTGATCCGTCGTTTTCACACCTTACTCTTCCATATATCTATGTCTCCCTTTCCCCTGACTCTCAGTCTTGAGAAGGGTCTCGCCCCCGAAACGTCAGCCATTCCCTTCTCTCCAGAGATGCTGCCTGGCCCGCTGAGTAACTCCAGCATTCAGTGCGTGTCTGTCTTCGGTGTAAACCAGCATCTATCCGCAGTGTCTCCCTAGCTGCCTGCTGTCCACAGGTTTGCCCCTGTCTATCAGCGGATACACCACGCTGCTTCCTGAGGCGGAGCTGAGAGGAGAGCAAAGACTGGTGAGTTTGCACCCGGAAGCTTATGTTGCATTGGACTCTCCGAGTGAACAAGGACAAGATTAAAGGAGAAAGACAGAGAGAGAGAGAGGGAGAAAGTAAGCAGCGCATGCAAAAGGATATGTATGCAATCTTTAACGTTGCAATCTCCGAGGCATTCGGTGTCCCCTTTGTAAACGGAGTTATTTTATTTTGCCTGCAGGAAACAACTAACAAATTGTAGAGTTGTCCAAGAGGGAGGGCAGTCAGCGAGGCACTGCATTGTTGCCGGGGTTGTGTTCATCGTGTGGAGGTCAGCAGCTGTTTTTTTTTTATAACAAAGCCATTTCTGCTGGGGCAGTGAATGTCTGCAGTGGAGATCCAATGCAGAAACACACATGAAGCTGGATATAGTCAGCAGCTCGGGCGGCAGGAGCGAGAGGGGGGAGGGCTGATGACCCAGAGGGTCTAAGAAAACACATGGACCGAGCTGGGAAAGAGAGGAAAGCAACTTGTTCAACAGCAGGGTAAAGTTTAAATTGAAACATAAATTAATGTATGTGTACTTAGTCCCCCTCCCCCCCCCCCATATCATATATCAACATTTCTACACGAATATAAATATACCAGCTTGGCTTATTGACTAATGACAGTACTATGTTTACATATTCTGTTGTGCTGCTGCAAGTAAGAATTTCATTGTTCTGTCTGGGACACATGACAATAAGACACTCTTGCTTAATGTTGAATGTAGTTTGTTGTGGGGAGACCAGATGGACGTACAATAGTTTAGAGGTAAAGCCCAGAAACAGGCCCTTTGACCCAAATGAGTCCAGTGATCACCTCATACATTAGAACTAGTCTGCACACACTCAATGTTTGGAGCATAGTAGCTCTGGCACAATGGTGTTGAATGCAGAGCTAAAATAAACAAACAAAATCCTCGCATAGGACCCCTGGCGGTCTAGGTGCTGGAGGATGAAGTGTAGGCCCAGATTGACTGCATCATCCACTGATATATTGGCCCAATATACAAAATGCAGAGGGTCCAGCTTGTGATATTTTACAGCTTGGCCAGCACAAGCCTTTCAACGGTCTCCATGACTACAGAGGTCAGTGCGACAAGCCTGTAGTCATTAAGACCAGTAATCCTTTCCTTTTTGGGTACAGGAACAATAGTGGAGACTTTGAAGCAGGCAGGGACAGTGCATCTTTGCAGGGGAGAATACGTGTTCGGCACGGACTAGAAGGGTCGAGATGGCCTGTTTCCGTGCTGTAATTGTTGTATGGTACTGGTTAAAAATGAGTAATTGGGTGTGAAGTGTTGGTTGGGGTGGGAAAGGGACCACTCTTTTCATTACTGGAGTCTTGCCTTAAGTAGGTGAGGTGGTGAATGGGAAGGAGAGGGTGCAGGGTCCTTTCTTTGCAGACTGGGGTCTGACTGTGTTTGTTGGGGAGGGGGTACCAGGGTTACGTTTCTGATTTTCAAACCTGCAGTAAAACTCATTCAGGTCGTTCTTATAGCTCTTTCCTCTTATAGCTGGTGAGATCTTGCATGCCCTTCCAAACTGAAGAAGAGTCACTAGCTGAGAACTTGCTCCTGAACTTCTCAGAGTACCTTTCCTTGGCAGCTCCGATTCCTCTTCTCAGCTCTTTATCGATTAGGCTATCAGCTTGACGCATATGACGCGGGGGTGGCTTGGGCCCAGCGGGGATGGCATGAGCCTAGCGGGTGTCAGCGGGGGTGGCGTGGGCCCAGCGGGGGCCCAGCGGGGGTGGCGTGGGCCTAGCGGGGGTGGCGTCCAGCGTGGGTGGCGTGGGCCCAGCGGGGGTGGCGTGGGGCCAGCGGGGGTGGCGTGGGTCCAGCGGGGGTGGCGTGAGCCCAGCGGGGGTCCAGCGGGGGTGGCGTGGGCCCAGTGGGGGGTGGCGTGGGTCCAGCGGGGGGGTGGCGTGAGCCCAGCGGGGGTGGCGTGAGCCCAGCGGGGGTCCAGCGGGGGTGGCGTGGGCCCAGTGGGGGTGGCGTGGGCCCAGAGGGGGGGTGGTGTGGGCCCCCAGCGGGGGGTGGCGTGGGCCCAGCTTTGGCGTGGGCCCAGACTGGGTGGCGTGGGCCCAGTGTTTGGGGGGTGGCGTGGGCCCAGCGGGGGTGGCGTGGGCCCAGCGGGGGTGGCGTGGGCGCAGCAGGGGTGGCGTGGGCCCAGCGGGGGTGGCGTGGGCCCAGCGGGGGTGGCGTGGGCCCAGCGGGGGTGGCGTGGGCCCAGCGGGGGTGGCGTGGGCCCAGCGGGGGTGGCGTGGGCCCAGCGGGGGTGGCGTGGGCCCAGCGGGGGTGGCGTGGGCCCAGCGGGGGTGGCGTGGGTCCAGCGGGGGTGGCGTGGGCCCAGCGGGGGTGGCGTGGGCCCAGCGGGGGTGGCGTGGGCCCAGCGGGGGTGGCGTGGGGGGGTGGCGTGGGCCCAGCGGGGGTGGCGTGGGCCCAGCGGGGGTGGCGTGGGGGGAAGATGGCTTGGGCCCCGGCGGCGGGGGAAGGCGAGGGGAGTGGGCCCCGCCGCAGCGGCGTCTGGTGTTGGGGTTACAGCCGCTGGGTTCAGATTCAGCCACTCCCGCCCGGCGACGGGAGGACGGTCGCCAGGCAAGCCGTTGGTGAGGCTCCGACGCCGCGGATGGAGACGCTGGACCGGGCGGGCAGACACCGCACCCCCCCCCGCCACCCCTGGGCCGGAGAAATGGACACTCCCTTATCCCGCTGGCCAGATTTTATTTCCAATTTTTTTTTTTTTTCTTTCCGATTTTTTTTTTTCCCCTCACATTTTTTTTTTACTCTGGGGGAAAAAAAGGTTGCACCCAACGCACCCCCTCTTCGGACGGCCATGCTATTCCCATTTGGTTCCTGTCACGGTACCTCGGTACACGTGACAATAAACAAAACTGATCTAGACAATTGGAACGTGGGGGGAAACGTCAAAGGTGGGTCACAGTGGCGCAGCACGGTAGTTGCCTTATAGCGCCAGAGGCACGGGCTCGGGTTTAAGAGGCTTTTAGATGAGTATGTGGGGGTGGAGGGATATTGATCTCGTGTTTGGCACCGACATCGTGGGCCGAAGGGCCTGTTTCTGTGCTGTAGTCTTCAATGCTGCTCTCTCTAATGTTTCTCAGGCACTATGAATGGCTTGATCTCTCCAGCCCGTTTCCTGAGGGGTGCACGCACCAGTGTGGCCGTGTGGAGCAGGCGTGCGTCACTGGGTTTGTACGGAGCTCGGGGTGAACGATGCATCTGCACCAACGCCAGTCTGAACTCCAGCTTCGCGGAGCAGAAGTCCAAAAGACATTGTGTGCTGCCTGGACGCAGGGCAGACCCCCTTCCTGATGTATTCATCCGACACAAAAGCTCAAAGAAGAAGAATAAGAAAATGCCCTCACAGGAGGAGGAGGATGAGGAGGGAGAGGACACTGAGGGAAGTGAGTCCGAGGGCGAATCTGCCAGAGAGGAAGATGATGTTGCCCAGCCAAAGACTTACAAAGACCTCGAGAAAGTAGTGGCATCTTTTCGGTTTGATCTCGTCATGAAAGCTGGTCTGGATGTGGCAAGGAAGTACGTGTATCACTGGTTAACATAAAAACATCACTGTCTTATTGAAACTTACAAAATTCTTAAGGGGTTGGACAGGCTAGATGCAGGAAGATTGTTCTCGATGTTGGGGAAGTCCAGAACAAGGGGTCACAGTTTAAGGATAAGGGGGAAATCTTTTAGGACCGAGATGAGAAAAGCATTTTTCACACAGAGAGTGGTGAATCTCTGCAATTCTCTGCCACAGAAGGTAGTTGAGGCCAGTTCATTGGCTATATTTAAGAGGGCGTTAGATGTGGCCCTTGTGGCTAAAGGGATCAGGGGGTATGGAGAGAAGGCAGGTACGGGATACTGAGTTGGATGATCAGCCATGATCATATTGAGTGGCGGTGCAGGCTCGAAGGGCCGAATGGCCTACTCCTGCACCTATTTTCTATGTTTCTATGTTTCCTGCCACAGTGCAGTGCAGTTACTGCACTGATCTTGTTGAAACATATAAGATTATTAAGAGTTTGGACACGCTAGAGGCAGGAAACATGTTCCCGAGGTTGGGGAGTCCAGAACCAGGGGCCACACGTTTAAGAATAAGGGGTACGCCATTTAGACACGGAGACGAGGAAACACATTTTCACGCAGAGAGCTGTGAGTCTGTGGAATTCTCTGCCTCATAGGACAGTGGAGGCCAATTAGAAACATAGAAACATAGAAATTAGGTGCAGGAGTAGGCCATTCGGCCCTTCGAGCCTGCACCGCCATTCAATATGATCATGGCTGATCATCCAACTCAGTATCCCGTACCTGCCTTCTCTCCATACCCTCTGATTCCCTTAGCCACAAGGGCCACATCTAACTCCCTCTTAAATATAGCCAATGAACTGGCCTCGACTACCCTCTGTGGCAGAGAGTTCCAGAGATTCACCACTCTCTGTGTGAAAAAAGTTCTTCTCATCTCGGTTTTAAAGGATTTCCCCTTATCCTTAAGCTGTGACCCCTTGTCCTGGACTTCCCCAACATCAGGAGCAATCTTCCTGCATCTAGCCTGTCCAACCCCTTAAGAATTTTGTAAGTTTCTATAAGATCCCCTCTCAATCTCCTAAATTCTACAGAGTATAAACCAAGTCTATCCAGTCTTTCTTCATAAGACAGTCCTGACATCACAGGAATCAGTCTGGTGAACCTTCTCTGTACTCCCTCTATGGCAAGAATGTCTTTCCTCAGATTGGGAGACCAAAACTGTACTCAATACTCCAGGTGTGGTCTCACCAAGACCCTGTACAACTGCAGTACAACC
The DNA here is from genome assembly GCF_028641065.1 of Leucoraja erinaceus. NCBI lineage: Eukaryota > Metazoa > Chordata > Chondrichthyes > Rajiformes > Rajidae > Leucoraja > Leucoraja erinaceus. The sequence continues at coordinate 3,019,971 of NC_073381.1, read as the reverse complement.
TCCCTGCTCCTATACTCAAATCCTTTTGCTATGAAAGCTAACATACCATTCGCTTTCTTCACTGCCTGCTGCACCTGCATGCCTACTTTCAATGACTGGTGTACCATGACACCCAGGTCTCGCTGCATCTCCCCTTTTCCTAGTCGGCCACCATTTCTCTGGATGCTTTCAAGAGGGAGTTTATCTAACTCTTAAAGATAGCGGAGTCAGGGGATATGGGGAGAAGGCAGGATCGGGGTACTGATTGTGGATGATCAGCCATGATCACAGTGAATGGTGGTGCTGGCTCGAAGGGCCGAATGGCCTACACCTGCATCTATTGTCTATTGTTAGTGCCATCGAGTGATACAGCATGGAAACACGCCCTACTGCCCAACTTGTCCACCACGACCAACATGTCCCATCCACATTAGTCCTAACTACCTGCATTTGGCCCACATCACTCTAAACCTGTCCTATCCATGTACCAGTTCAAATGTTTCTTAAACATATATGTTAAACATAATTGAACAGATAGTACAACTACCTCCTCCAGCAAGCTCATTCCATATATCTACCACCCTTTACCAAAAATAAACGTCCCCCCTCATCTATTGAAGCTCCTGTTAAATCTTTCCCCCCTCACCTTAAACCTATGTTATCGGGTTCTTGGTTCCCCTATCCTGGGTAAGAGACAGTGCATTTACCCTATCTATTCCTCTCATGATCTAATGCACCTCTATAAGATCACCCCTGATCCTCCTGCACTCTAAGGAATAGAGTCATGGCCCGTTCAACCTCTCCCGATAGCTCAGATCCTCAGGTCCTGGCAATATCCTCGTACATTTTCTGTGCACCGCTTCCAGCTTGCCAACATCTTTCCTTCAATAGGGTGACCAAAACTGAACACAATACTCTAAAAGTGACCTCATCAACATCAGACGCAGCCCAGTTGTTTACAGTTTCATGGGTTTATTCATCTCACCTGTTTAAGGTGAAGGAGAAATTTAAGGTGAGGGGGGGGAAAGATTTGATATGAACTTGAATGGTAACTGAGGGGTGGTCGGTGTATGGAACGAGCTGCCGGAGGAGGTAGTTGAGACGGGGACTATCCCAATGTTTAAGAAACATTTAGGCAGATACATGGATAGGACAAGTTTGGAGGGATATGGGACAAACGCAGGCAGGTGGGACTAGTGTAGATGGGACATGTTGGCCAGTGTGGGCAAGTTGGGCTGAAGGGCCTGTTTCCACGCTGTACCACTATGACTAAGTACCATATTATTTGTGGCTGTCACATAAGGGTCAGGCTTATTATAAATGGACATTGTAGATGCAGTTAAACAGGCAGGCGAACCGGCTGGGAATGAAGGGATATAGACTATTGGTACCATTGTCGGCAGAGACATCGCAGGCCGATGGGCCTGTTCCTGTGCTGTACTGTTCTATTAGAAGACAAGTCATAAGAAATGCAACCACGGAAAGGCCATCAGGCCCTTCAAGGTGGCTCCAGCGTTCCACCTCATAGTGGAAAGGGACTTGGGAGTCCTGGTGCAGGATTCATTTGCAGGTTGAGCCGGTAGTAAGGAAGGCAAATGTAATGTTAGGCCAAACACAATAGGTGCAGGAGTAGAGGCCATTCGGCCCTTCGAGCCAGCGCCACCATTCAATGTGATCATGGCTGATCATCCCCAATCAGTACCCCGTTCCTGCCTTCTCCCCATATCCCCTGACTCCGCTATTTTTAAGAGCCCTATCTAGCTCTCTCTTGAAAGCATCCAGAGAACCGGACTCCACCGCCCTCATAGGCAGAGAATTCCACAGACTCACCACTCTCTGTGAGAAAAAGTGTTTCCTCGTCTCCGTTCTAAATGGCTTACTACTTATTCTTAAACTGTGGCCCCTGGTTCTGAACACCTCCAACATTGGGAACATGTTTCCTAACTCTAGCATGTCCAAACCCTTAACAATCTTATATGTTTCAATGAGATTCCCTCTCATCCTAAACTCCAGAGTGTACAAGCCCAGCTGCTCCATTCTCTCAGCATATGATAGTCCCGCCATCCTGGAATTAACCTTGTAAACCTACGCTGCACTCCCTCAATGGCAAGAATGTCCTTCCTCAAATTAGGGGACCAAAACTGCACACAATACACCAGGTGTGGTCTCACTAGGGCCCTGTACAACTGCAGGATCTCTTTGCTCCGATATTTGATCCTTCTTGTTATAAAGGCCAACATGCCATTCGCTTTCTTCACTGCCTGCTGCACCTGCATGCTTACTTTCATAGACTGATGTACAAGGACCCCCAGATCCCGTTGTACTTCCCCTTTTCCCAGCTTGATGCCATTTAGATAGTAATCTGCCTTCGTGTTTTTGCTACCAAAGTGGATAACCTCAAATTTATCAGCATTAAACTTCATCTGTCATGCATCTGCCGACTCCCCCAACCTGTCCTAGTCACCCTGCATTCTCATAGCATCCTCCTCACAGTTCACACTGCCACCCAGCTTTGTGTCATCTGCAAATTTGCTAATGTTACTTTGAGAGAACTAGAATATATATATGCAAGGATGCAGTGCGAGGTCACACGCACAATTATAAGGTGCTGGTCAGGCTGCATTTATACAAGATACAAGATACATTTAATTGTCATTTGGACCCCTTGAGGTCCAAACGAAATGCCGTTTCTGCAGCCATACATTACAAACACATAGACCCAAGACACAACATAATTTACATAAACATCCATCACATCGCTGTGATGGAAGGCCAAATAAACTTATCTCTCCACTGCACTCTCCCCCCCCCCCCCCCATGTCAGAGTCAAAGTCAAAGCCCCCGGCTGGCGATGGCGATTGTCCCGCGGCCATTAAAGCCACGCCGGGTGATGCAAGGTCGCACATTTGTAGTATTCTGAGCAGTTCTGGGCCCCATATCTGAGGAAGGATGCGCTGGCTCTGGAGAGGGTCCAGGGGAGGTTTACGAGAATGATCCCAGGAATGCATGGGTTAACATATGATGAGCATTTGACAGCACTGGGCCTGTACTCGCTGGAGTTTAGAAGGATGGGGGAGGGGGGTACCTCAATGAAACCTATTGTATAATGAACAGCCTGGATATAGTGGATATGGAGAGGATGTTTCCACTAGTGGGAGAGTCCAGGACCAGAGGCCACAGCCTCGGAATAAAAGGATGTACCTTTGGGAAAATGAGGAATAATTTCTTTAGCCAGAGGGCTGTGCAATTCATTGGGTGTTTGTACAGCAGAGATTGATAGGTTCTTGATTAGTACGGGTGTCAGGGATTATGGGGAGAAGGCAGGAGAATGGGGTTGAGCGGGAACGATAGATCAGCCATGATTGAATGGTAGAGCAGACTTGATGGGCCGAATGGCCTAATTCTGCTCCTATGTCTTATGGTCATGTATACTGTTCGATGTAATACGTGTCATTTATATATAACTTGCCCAGGCTGTTGAAAGTGGTGCCGCAGGTAGATAGGGTGGTCAAGAAGGCTGTGTTTAAGAAGGAACTGCAGATGCTGGAAAATCGAAGGTGGACAAAAAAGCTGGAGAAACTCAGCGGGTGCAGCAGCATCTATGGAGCGAAGGAAATAGGCAACGTTTCGGGCCAAAACCCTTCTTCAGACGGTCAAGAAGGCTATTGGCACATTGGCCTTCATCAGGCAGTGTATTGAGTGTAGATCGTGTAGGAAGTTGGGAGGTCATGTTGCAGTTGTACAAGTCATTGGTGAGGCCACATTTAGAGTATTGTGTTCAGTTCTGGTCACCATATTATGGGTAAGGCGTTGTTCAGCTGGCAAGGGTGCAGAACAAAATGTACAAGGATGGTGCCCGGACTCGGGGTTCTGAGCTATAGGGAGTGGTTGAGTTGGCTGGGTCTCTATTCCTTGAAGCGCAGGAGGTTGAGGGTTGATCTTATAGAGGTGTATAAAATCATGAGAGGAATAGATGGGCTAAATGCACAAAGTCTTTAACCAAGGGAAGGGGAATCGAGAACCAGAGGACATTCTGTAGGTTTAAGGTGAGGGGTGAATTATTTTGTAGGAACCTGAGGGGCGGCTTTTTCACACAGAGGGTGGTGGGTGTATGGAACAAGCTGCCAGAGGAGGTAGTTGAGGCAGGGACCACCCCAGTGTTTAAGAAACATTTAGACAGGTACATGGATAGGACAGGTTTGGAGGGATATGGATGAAACGGAGACTAGTGTAGCTGGGACATGTTGGTCGGCGTGGGCAAGTTGGGCCGAAGGGCCTGTTTCCACGCTGTATCACTCTATGACAGCATCTCTCAACACTGCAATCTCTACCACCAAAAAGGACAAGGGGAACACTTGCAAGGGAGAGTATCATTTGCCCGGTGTAGGCGGGTCAGTATGGACATGGTGGGCCGAAGGGTCTGTTCTTCATCTGTTTTGACTCTGATTCTGATATAAACTCGTGCTTTATCCTGCAGCAAAGTGGAAGATGCCTTCTATTCCAACAAACTGAGGCTGAACGGAGAAAGGTTACTGAAGAAGAGCAAAGTGGTACGTTTTATACTTTCACTCCACAGGTAGCTCCGCTAAAACCGCAAGAAGTGCGTTCCTATTAACTGGATCTGGATGTAGTGCACTGGCAAGCTCCAGGTAGATCATCACTCAGTACTAGACTCCTGGGGATGTCAGGACTGTCTTATGAAGAAAGACTGGATAGACTTGGTTTATACTCTCTAGAATTTAGGAGATTGAGAGGGGATCTTATAGAAGAAAAACTTACAAAATTCTTAAGGTGCCGTTTGGACAGGCTAGATGCAGGAAGATTGTTCCCGATGTTAGGGAAGTCCAGGACTAAGGGTCACAGCTTAAGGATAAGGGGGAAATCCTTTAAAACCGAGATGAGAAGAACTTTTTTCACACAAAGAGTGGTGAATCTCTGGAACTCTCTGTCACAGAGGGTAGTTGAGGCCAGTTCATTGGCTATATTTAAGAGGGAGTTAGATGTGGCCCTTGTGGCTAAGGGGATCAGGGGGTATGGAGAGAAGGCAGGTACGGGATACTGAGTTGGATGATCAGCCATGATCATATTGAATGGCGGTGCAGGCTCGAAGGGCCGAATGGCCTACTCCTGCACCTAATTTCTATGTTTCTATGTTACTATGGTGGTGGTGGATGTGCTAGTCGAGACGGAGATGCGTTTTGGAGTTGCATCTTTGTATGCGTTGATGTTTTGGAGATCTCCGATGCTGGCTGGTAGGGTATTCCAATCCCTTGCTGTCTTGAAGAAAAACGAGTTAGAACGTGCTGATGATGTGCCGTGCGGAATGAACTAGTTTCCAGGTTGGTAGCTTCTGGTTGACATGCCACGAGTAGTAGGTAAAGTTGAAGTTTAAGGTCCTTCATCATGCTGGAGACTGAGCTCTGCCACTTGTAGTTGTCAGATACAAACCTGCGTTGTAGAATATCGTATTGTGTATCGAGGTGCAATGAAATGCTAACCTGTCATCTTTGCCATCTAGTTTTCAACGTTTCTTGATGTGTACGGGTATCAGGGTTATGGGGAGAAGTCAGGAGAATGGGGTTAGGAGGGAGAGATAGATCAGCCATGATTGAATGGCGGAGCAGACTTAATGGGCCAAATGGCCAATTCTGCTTCTATAAAGTATGAACTTAGGTACAGACAGGGTAAAGGGAAGAGCGTTTAGTCCAGTAAAGTCTGATTAAAGATAGTCAGAGGGTCACCAATGATGTAGAGAGTAGTTCAGGGTCCCTCTCTAGTTGGTGATAGGATGGTTTACTTACCTGATACCAGATGGTCAGAATCTGGAGGTGTGCGTTTCCACACTTCTGTACCTGTTGCCCGATGGGAGAGGGGAGAGGAGGGAGTGGTCAGGGTGTGACCCGTCCTTGATGATGCTGCTGGCCTTGCCGAGGCAGCGGGAGGTGCAGATGGAGTCAATGGAAGAGTGGTTGGTCTGCGCGATTGTCTGGGCGGTCAAGGAGGACTAGAGACCGAGAGATTCAGACAGGCTATAACAAAGTTATTTTTGCTTTGGGATTTTCAAAAGTTAAGGTTTTTTTTAATAGCTACGAGTCTATTGTTGTTACGAACACAGCTGCTAGTTTCAACTCAAGAGGCTATTGGAAGTGACAGTCAATTCTGTGATGAAAATAGACGCAGGGCTGGAGTAACTCAGCAGCTGTGGAGAACGTAGACAGGGGAATGTTTTGGGTCAAGGTTTCAAAGTCAGTTCATTGTCGGGTGTACCAACAAAAACAGCAACGATACACAAGTACATAAAAGTTAACATAAACATCCACCACAGTGGATTCTCTACATTCCTCACTGTGATGGAATGCAATCAAGTCCAATCTCCTTCCTCTTACTTCTCCCACGGCCGGGGGATTTGATGCACCATCCGCAGTCAGGGGCGACCGAAGTTCCCGCAGCCGCAGGTCGCAACATGTAATACATGTAATACAAAGTATACATGCAATACTTTTAAGAATTTCCTACTTTTTCTTGTTTGGAAACTCTTTTATTTTATTGGTGATTCTTGTGCAACAATGTTCTATTAAACAGTTACCTGTGTTAAATGTGGCACTTTATGGAAAAAGCAAAACTTCAAATTTGGCGATTTTTTTCCAACTGCACTTGCAAAACTGTTTGCATCCTTCCATTCATTTGTCCTAATTACCGTCCATAATCTTTCGTTCCCCCCCCCCCCCCCCCCCCCCCCCGACTCTCAGTCTGAAGAAGGGTCTCGACCCGAAACCTTTTCTCCATAGATGATGCCTGTCCCGCTGAGTTACTCCAGCACTTTGTATCTATCTTTGGTGTAAACCAGCATCCGCAGTTCCTTCCCACTCACCACTCCCGTGACAGCCCTGACTGTGCGGTTGAGAACGCTTCCAATAAATTCACCAACGACACCATTGCTGACGGAGTCACGGGCAGTGATGCGTCAAGGTACAGGTGAGGGGTGGAACACCTGGACAGGTAGAGCCACAACAACAACCTCCCGCTCAACGTCAGTGAAACCAAGGAACTAATGGGAAAGGGGAAGTCAGGAGACCATGTGAGGCTGAACGCAAATTGGAGGAACAGCATCTCATATTTCGCTTGGGCAACTTACAACCCAGCGGTATGAATATCGATTTCTCTAACTTCAACAACCCCTGCATTCCCTCCCTCTCTCTCTCTCTCCGTCCCTCCCCCACCCAACGTATATTTTTTGGTGACTTCAATGGATGGTGCCGATTTGGATATGAAGGTGTGTGTTCCTCCGTGTATTTGCAGGTGAAGGAGGGCGATATCCTGGACCACATCACCGGGGAGGACAAAGAAGCTGAAACGGTCACCGTCATGAGGGTGATGCTGCGGAAAGTTGCCGGGGAAATGACGGACACGGACAAATACAGAGTGACCTTGAGACGCTGGAAACACCTGATGCTGCCGAGATCAGACGTGTACAAGTAAAAATATAGACAATAGGTGCAGGAGTTTGGCCATTGGGCCCTTCGAGCCAGCACCGCCATTCAATGTGATCATGGCTGGTCATCCACCATCAGTACCCCGTTCCTGCCTTCTCCCCATATCCCCTGACTCCACTATCTCTAAGAGCCCTATCTCGCTCTATCATGAAAGTACCCAGAGAACCGGCCTCCACCGCCCTCGGAGAATTCCACAGACTCACAACTCTCTGTGAAAAAAAGTGTTTCCTCATCTCCGTTATAAATGGCCAACCCCTGACTCTTAAACTGTGGCCCCTGGTTTTGGACTCCACCAACATCGGGAACATGTTTCCTGCCTCTAGCGTGTCCATGTCCAAACCCTTAATAATCTTATATGTTTCAATAAGATCTCCTCTCATCCTTCTAAACTCCAGAGTGTACAAGCCCAGCTGCTCCATTCTCTCAGCATATGACAGTCCCGCCATCCCGGGAATTAACCTGGTAAACCTACGCTGCACTCCCTCAATAGCAAGAATCACACATGTGACGCACCAGGGACCAGAATAAACATCGACGTAATCAACTGTTGTTACCCATAGCAACTTGAGGTGTTCCTGACAACTTGTATATCTGTGAAGGTGCTCACGATTGTAAGACCATAAGACACAGGAGCAGAATTAGGCCATTGAGCCCATCAAGTCTACTCCCGCCATTCGATCATGGCTGATCTATCTCTCCCTCTCAACCCCATTCTCCTGCCTTTGTTTCCACTGTGTTGGCCTCAGGTTAGTTCATTGTCACGTGTAGCAAGGTACAATGAAAATCTTTTGTTGCGTGATAACCAGCCAGTGGAAAGACAATAGACAATAGGTGCAGGAGTAGGCCATTTGGCCCTTCGAGCCAGCACCGCCATTCAATGTGATCATGGCTGATCATCCCCAATCAGTACCCCGTTCCTGCCTTCTCCCCTTATCCCTTGACTCCGCTATTTTTAAGACCCCTATCTAGCTCTCTCTTGAAAGCATCCAGAGAACCGGCCTCCACCGCCCTCTGAGGCAGAGAATTCCACAATACACGATTACAATCGAGCCATTGTATACATTGTCTCAACCCCATTCTCCTGCCTTCCCCCCGTAACCTTTGACGTCCTTATCTTATGAGCATTGAATTCTCCACTCTGTATCAGGTTCATCTGTCAAAGGAGCAGAATTAGGCCATTCGGCCCATCGAGCCTGTTCCACCATTCATTCATGGCTGATCTATCTCTCCCTTTCAACCCCATTCTCCACCCTTCTCCCCATAACCCCTGACACCCGTACTAATCAAGAATCTATCTATCTCTACCTTAAAAATACCCAACAACTTGACTTCCACAGCCTCCTGTGGCAATGAATTCCACAGATTCACCACTGACTGGCGAAATATATTCCAAGAAGTCTGAAGAAGGGTTTCGGCCCGAAACGTTGCCTATTTCCTTCGCTCCATAGATGCTGCTGCACCCGCTGAGTTTCTCCAGCTTTTTTGTGTACCTTCGATTCTCCAGCATCTGCAGTTCCTTCTTAAACACAAAATATATTCCTCCTCATCCTTCCTAAAGGTAAGCCCTTTTATTCTTAGGCTGTGCTCTCTGGTCCTAGACTCTCCCACTAGTGGAAACATCCTCTCCACATCCACTCTATCCAGGCCTTCCACTAGTTTGTAAGTTTCAATGAGCCCCCCCCCGCCCTTGTCCTTCTTAACTCCAGCGAGTACAGGCTCAGTGCTGACAGACGCTCATCATATGTTAACCCAATTATTGCCCTCTGGTCCTAGACTCTCCCACTGGTGGAAACAACCTCTCCACATCCACTCTATCCAGGCCTGTCCTGACCAAATAGTGATAGAGGAAACAAAACGCAAGTTGTTTTTCCATTTACATTTCCAATACTTTCTACATGAAGAACATCTCCAAGAATTTCCAGTGGAAGGACGATTTGAAATGGTGGCTGTGATACGTGCAGTTTAGAAAGGGCTTGTGAAGACAGTGAGTGAGGTTTATGCAACAGAAATCACACAAGGAACTGCAGATGCCAGAGTCTTTTGTGAAGAACAAAAGTGCTGGAGGAACTCAGCGGCTCAGGCAGCAACTGTGGAGGAAATAGACAGACAATGTTTCAGATCTGGATCATTTTTCGACTGATTGTAGAATGGTGTGCGGGGGGCGGAGGGAGGGGTGATAGAGAAAGCTGGAAAAGTGGTAGGGGGTGGGGTGGGAGAAAGTGTAGAAACAAGGAACTGCAGCTGCTGGTTTAAACCAAAGGTAGACACTGCTGGACTCTGAAAGTCTGTGGAGAAGAGCTCTAGGGGCGAGTGGAATCAAGGGATATGGGGAGAAGGCAGGCACAGGTTATTGATTGGGGACGATCAGCCATGATTGCAATGGATGGCGGTGCAGGCTCGAAGGGCCGAATGGCCTCCTCCTGCACCTATTTTCTATGTTTCTATGGCCTCTGCAGTTGTACAGAGCCCTAGTGAGACCACACCTGGAGTATTGTGTGCAGTTTTGGTCCCCTAATTTGAGGAAGGACATTCTTGCTATTGAGGGAGTGCAGCGTAGGTTTATAAGGTTAATTCCCGGGATGGCGGGACTGTCATATGCTGAGAGAATGGAGCAGCTGGGCTTGTACACTCTGGAGTTTAGGAGGATGAGTGGGGATCTCATTGAAACATATAAGATTGTTAAAGGCTTGGATACGCTAGAGGCAGGAAACAGATAGGGCTCATAAAAATAGCGGAGTCAGGGGATATGGGAAGAAGGCAGGAATGGGGTACTGATTGGGGATGATCACATTGAATGGCAGTGCTGGCTCGGAGGGCCAAATGGCCTCCTCCTGCACCGATTCCTTTTCTCCAGAGATGCTATCTGACCCCGCTGAGTTACTCAAGCTTCTTTTATCTTGAGAAATTGTAGATGCTGGTTTACCAAGGAAAGACACAAAATGTTGGAGTAACTCAGCGGGTCAGGCAGCGACCCTGGAGAACGTTGGATAGGTGACACTTTGGGGCTGGGATCTTTCTCAGATCAGATGCCTTTCGGGTCGGGTCCCAAAGCGTCATCTATCCATGTTCTCCAGAGATGCTGCCTGACCCGCTGAGTTACTCCACTATCAGGTCGAGATCGGCCGCCTTACCCGGCCTAGGTGCCACATTTTCGAGGGACTTGCAGGGTGTGGTTTTGTCCGGATTAAAGGAGGTGCCGGACAACCAGTTGGCGGAAAATCGGTAGTGGACCTGTACATCCTATTTTCCCGTAAGGAGACCAAAACTGTGCACAATTCCCTTCTGCGGTCTCCTTGATGTTGCAATACAATATCTTCCACTTCCTCAAATCCACTTGTAATAAAGTTTAACAAACCATTTATTTGCCTGACTTATTGTTTATTACATTAATGCTGCACGGTGGCACAGCAGTAGAGCGGCTGCCTTACAGCGCCAGAGACCCAGGTTCGATCCTGACCACGGGTGCCGCCTATACGGAATTTATACGTTCTCCCCGTATAAAACCCACCTGCGTGGGTTTTCTCCAGGTGCTGCGTGTTCATCCCACATTCCAAAGACATACAGGTGTGCGGGATAGTCTTGGTGTGCGCGGTGATCGCTGGTCGGCGCAGACCCGGTGGGCCGAAGGGCCTGTTTCCGCGCTGAATCTCTAAACTAAATAAACTAAAATCTCCCCTTGCTTTTTATTGATCCGTTTACAGGATTGATTCATTGAGAGATGAGGTATATAAACAGGCCCTTCAGCCCACCGAGTCCACGCTGACCATCGATCACCCGTTCACACTAGTTCTATGTAATCCCACTTTCACATTCAGCTCCTGCACATTAGAGGAAATTTTACAGAGGACAATCAACCTTCAAATCCGCACATAGAAACATAGAAAATAGGTGCAATATGATCATGGCTGATCATCCAACTCAGTATCCTGTACCTGCCTTCTCTCCATACCCCCTGATCCCTTTAGCCACAAGGGCCACATCTAACTCCCTCTTAAATATAGCCGATGAACTGGCCTCAACTACCTTCTGTGGCAGAGAATTCCAGAGATTCACCACTCTCTGTGTGAAAAATGTTTTTTCTCATCTCAGTCCTAAAAGATTTCCCCCTTATCCTTAAAGTGTGACCCCTTGTTCTGGACTTCCCCAACATCGGGAACAATCTTCCTGCATCTAGCCTGTCCAACCCCTTAAGAATTTTGTAAGTTTCGATAAGATCCCCCCTCAATCTTCTAAATTCTAGTGAGTACAAGCTACACAATTCACCTCTGCCAACAGGTTATGGGCCCAGCTTTACCTAGAGTTACCCAGAGGTTCCCAGAGACAGTTACCCAGGGATTTACCACCGAGAGAAACGTCGCGACGTACCGCGTGTCCGGTGAGAGTTAACTTGCTAAGCTAGCACCATGAGTAGACGGAGCGCCCAGACGAGTAGCCGCTGGTCTCGGCTAGTTTTTGACGGAGATGAAAAGAACTATGAGCTGTGGGAGACAAAATTCTTGGGCCATCTTCGGTTGCAAGGGCTAAAGGATACCATCTTGGAAGAGCCTACCGACAATGAAGAAGAAGACGAGGCCAAGAATGCAGAGGCATACGCTGAGCTAATCCAGTTTCTGGATGACAAGTTTGTCGCTGGTAATGCGAGAAGCAGCGGACGATGGGCGGAAAGCGCTAACTATTTTGAGAGATTATTATGTGGGTAAGGGAAAGCCACGTGTAATAAGCCTGTATACAGAACTGACTTCACTTCAAACGTGAGGTTATCCAATAAATGTGAGGTTAACCAATAAATGTGAGGTTATCCATTTTGGTGGCAAAAACAGGAAAGCAGACTATTATCTAAATGGTGGCCGACTAGGAAAAGGGAAGATGCAGTGAGACCTGGGTGTCATGGTACACCAGTCATTGAAAGTAGGCATGCAGGTGCAGCAGGCAGTGAAGAAAGCGAATGGTATGTTAGCTTTCATAGCAAAAGGATTTGAGTATAGGAGCAGGGAGGTTCTACTGCAGTTGTACAGGGTCTTGGTGAGACCACACTTGGAGTATTGCGTACAGTTTTGGTCTCCAAATCTGAGGAAGGACATTATTGCCATAGAGGGAGTGCAGAGAAGGTTCACCAGACTGATTCCTGGGATGTCAGGACTGTCTTATGAAGAAAGACTGGATAGACTTGGTTTATACTCTGTAGAATTTAGGAGATTGAGAGGGGATCTTATAGAAACTTACAAAATTCTTAAGGGGTTGGACAGGCTAGATGCAGGAAGATTGCTCCCGATGTTGGGAAGTCCAGGACAAGGGGTCACAGCTTAAGGATAAGGGGGAAATCCTTTAAAACCGAGATGAGAAGAACTTTTTTCACACAGAGAGTGGTGAAACTCTGGAACTCTCTGCCGCAGAGGGTAGTCGAGGCCAGTTCATTGGCTATATTTAAGAGGGAGTTAGATGTGGCCCTTGTGGCTAAGGGGATCAGAGGGTATGGAGAGAAGGCAGGTACGGGATACTGAGTTGGATGATCAGCCATGATCATATTGAATGGCGGTGCAGGCCCGAAGGGCCGAATGGCCTACTCCTGCACCTAATTTCTATGTTTCTATGTTATAAGGGCAGAGACAGCCATCACAGCATTGAGAAACGCTGGTGAGGTATTGAGTGACGGACTGTTAATTGCAATGATTCTGAAGGGACTGCCTGAATCTTTCAAACCATTTGCTATCCATGTCACGCAAAGTGAGCAGGCAATGCCTTTTGCCGAATTTAAAACTAAACTACGGAGCTATGAAGGCACGGAAAAGATGCGTGCAGCAGCATCCGCCGACAATGTCATGAAGGCACGTGTGCAACCGAGTGTGAGACCCGCCATGACAAGTACAAGTGCGGAGAGAGCGGACATGGTGTGGCCTAAAAGGACATAAAGCCAGGGCATGTCAACGCAAGCAGTGGTGTAGTCACTGTAAAAGCACCACACATCGGGACGCAACCTGCAGACGGAAACAGCGGCGGGACAACGCACGACAAGTTTCCGGGGAGACTAACAACAAGGAATATGCATTCCTAGTGAGTGAAAGGGACGCGGTGATTCAGTCAGAGCGTGGAGTCATGTTGAAAGGGCTGATGGTCGATACGGGGGCAACTTCGCATATCATCACTGATATAGCAAGGTTCAAGAAGTTCGGCGATATGTTCCAGTCCGAGACACATTGCGTGGAGTTGGCTGACGGCACAAGGTTTGATGTAGTCGCGGAGCGCAGAGAAGACGCGGAGGTTTGCTTGGTCGACAGCCAAGGGCGTCGCCACAACACAACACTGAGGCAGGCGTTGTACATCCCCTCATTCCCGCAGGACATCTCCTCTGTAAAAGCAGCTACTTCCAGCAGAGCAACCGTAATCTTCAGGGACGGGGAAGACGTCCTACAACACAAGGATGGTACAAAATTCCACATTCATGAGTACAACAGACTGTACTACTTGCACACGGTAAACGTTGAATGTGATGACCAATGTAAGAACAGTTATGATATGCAGACATGGCATGAGATTCTAGGGCACTGTAATTATGAAGATATTCAAAAATTACAGAATGTTGTTGAAGGTATGGCAATCAAGGGCAAAACAGACAAACCTGCTCTACACTGTGAAGTGTGTACTCAGGGAAAGTTTATCCAAACTAGGAAGAGGGACCCTGATGTAAGAGCCAAAGCAGCTTTGAAGTTGGTACACACAGATTTAGCGGGACCGATAGACCCAGAGTCCAGAGAGGGGTACAGGTTTGCGCTATCATTCACTGATGATTATTCCAGTGCAGTGTTTGTGTACATTCTAAAGAATAAGAGTGACACAGTGCAAGCCACCGAGAGGTTTCTTGCTGACACAGCCCCATACGGGAAGATTAAATGTATGAGGTCTGACAATGGTACTGAATTCATGGGAAAGAATTACCAGGCACTACTCAGCAGAAATTGCATTAGACATGAGACCTCAGCGCCATACTCACCACACCAGAATGGTACTGCTGAGCGAAATTGGCGCACCCTGTTTGACATGGCCAGGTGTATGCTAATAGAGAGTGAGTTACCTAAACAGTTTTGGACCTATGCAGTGCAGACAGCAGCTGTAGTGAGGAACAGATGCTTTAACAAGCGCACAAAGCAGACGCCTTACTTGATGCTGACAAGAAAACGGCCCAACCTGTCTAGGATGCAAAAGTTTGGTCAGAGTGTTATGCCTCTGAACAGAACAGGAGAAAACTGGACTCGAAGTGCGGGAAGGGAATCTTTGTCGGGTACATAGAAACATAGAAATTAGGTGCAGGTGTAGGCCATTCGGCCCTTCGAGCCTGCACCGCCATTCAATATGATCATGGCTGATCATCCAACTCAGTATCCCGTACCTGCTTTCTCTCCATACCCCCTGATCCCCTTAGCCACAAGGGCCACATCTAACTCCCTCTTAAATATAGTCAATGAACTGGCCTCAACTACCCTCTGTGGCAGAGAATTCCAGAGATTCACCACTCTCTGTGTGAAAAAAGTTCTTCTCATCTCGGTTTAAAAGGATTTCCCCCTTATCCTTAAGCTGTGACCCCTTGTCCTGGATTTCCCTAACATCGGGAACAATCTTCCTGCATCTAGCCTGTCCAACCCCTTAAGAATTTTGTAAGTTTCTATAAGATCCCCTCTCAATCTCCTAATTTCTAGAGAGTATAAACCAAGTCTATCCAGTCTTTCCTCATAAGACAGTCCTGACATCCCAGGAATCAGTCTGGTGAACCTTCTCTGCACTCCCTCTATGGCAATAATGTCCTTCCTCAGATTTGGAGACCAAAACTGTACGCAATACTCCAGGTGTGGTCTCACCAAGACCCTGTACAACTGCAGTAGAACCTCCATGCTCCTATACTCAAATCCTTTTGCAATGAAAGCTAACATACCATTCGCTTTCTTTACTGCCTGCTGCACCTGCATGCCTACCTTCAATGACTGGTGTACCATGACACCCAGGTCTCGCTGCATCTCCCCCTTTCCCAATCGGCCACCATTTAGATAATAGTCTGCTTTCCCGTTTTTGCCACCAAAATGGATAACCTCACATTTATCCACATTATACTGCATCTGCCAAACATTTGCCCACTCACCCAGCCTATCCAAGTCACCTTGCAGTCTCCTAGCATCCTCCTCACAGCTAACACTGCCCCCCAGCTTAGTGTCATCCGCAAACTTGGAGATATTGCCTTCAATTCCCTCATCCAGATCATTAATATATATTGTAAATAGCTGGGGTCCCAGCACTGAGCCTTGCGGTACCCCACTAGTCACTGCCTGCCATTGTGAAAAGGACCCGTTTACTCCTACTCTTTGCTTCCTGTCTGCCAGCCAGTTCTCTATCCACATCAATACTGAACCCCCAATGCCTTGTGCTTTAAGTTTGTATACTAATCTCTATACTACGACAAGAATAGCCCAGCTTACATGGTTTACTATCCTGACAACGGGAAAGTAAAGAAGCACAGACTGGTGAAGTTTGTGACCAAAACAATTGTAGAGCGGCAGACACAGACTGACATGACCCCCAGTGACGATGACTTTGAGGTGCAGAATAGGGCCAGTAGGATGAGATAAAATACTGATGAGAGTCCAGGACATACTCAGGGCCAAGATCCAGTAACTAGGCCTGAGGTGAATAGCCAAGCACAGACAGGTGAAACCAAGCATGAGCCTGCACGTTACCCTTCTAGATTGAGGAAGAAACCAGGTTACTTAAGTGAGTATGTAACTGGCAAGGCGAGTGATGAGGGTCTCCACTAGGGGCGCTGCACTGGCAGCAGCCTCTACCTACAGCCTGTCTGTTATTTCTATCTTTTTTTTATTTTCAGTTAGTCCAAAGTCTGTTTTAGGGGGAAACTTTAACTTTTCTATGTGGGGGAGGGGGGCAGGGTAAGGGGGAAACCGTTTCCCAGTCTCTTCCTGGCGGGGACGCGACTATTTCTCCGAGTCGCGTCCTCGCCCCCCACCTCGCGGCCTACCAGCTGGATCGGAGCGGCCTTTCCTGCCGGGGACCGGGAACCGGACCAGGGCTGCTACAGCGGCAGCGCAGCGCTGGAGTCACCGTGGAGCGGGCGATGCCTACCCGGGTCACCGTTTGGAGCTCCGGAGCGTTGGGCCGCTGCTCCAACATCGTGGAGCTCTGGTGCGGAGAGCTTCCAACGCGGGCGGCGCTGAACAACATCGTGGAGTCCTGGGGTGCCTTGCAGAGGGTCTACAGCAGCAGTCTCCACCCGGCGCGGCCTGCGGACTTTGGAAGCCGCCGACTCCGGTAGGAGGGGGCCGACTCTGGTGTCCACGCCGCTGAGGACGTCCCGCAGCCCCGACGTCGAACTTGTATCACCCCGGCGAGCGGTCCTGGACATCGGGCCGCCCATAGCTGCAACTGCGGAGGGCTTGGGGAGGCCCTGACCACGGGGAACAGTGGAGGAAGAGACTGACTTTGGTGCCTTCCCACACTGTGGGAAACTTTGATTCTGCTGTGTGGGGATGTTTTGTGTTAAATTCTATAGTGTGTTGAGTCCTGTTTATTTTTATTGTATGGCTGTATGGGAATTCATTTCACTGTGCCATCTGGCACATGTGACAATTAAATCTATCTTGAATCTTCAATCTTCAATCTTAAATCTTGATGATCATGTAATGATTAACATAGATTATTGCTACAGATAGATGTGTAACATCCCCCTAACATTCAGGGAAGCTGTAACCTCAACTAACTCAAAGGAATGGGTTAATGCAATGCATGAGGAAATGCAGTCGCTGAGAGAAAATGACACATTTACCCTAACCAACTTGCCTGAGGGTAAGAAAGCAGTGGGGGGTAGATGGATATATGCAATCAAGAACAATGAGGATGGATCTGATAAATACAAGGCACGGTATGTAGCCAAAGGATACAGTCAGAAATTGGGTGTAGACTATGAGGAGACATTTTCTCCTACTGCTAACCTGACCAGTATCAGAGTGATGATGCAAAAAACAGCCCACCATTGCACTGTCAACTTGTGAGGCTGAGTATATGGCGTTAGCCGCAACACTACAAGAGTGTATGTACCTAGTACAACTACTAGAAGGTATTGATGGACATCAGTACCCAACACCCAAGGTTTATGAGGATAACCAGGGTACAATTGCGTTAGCAAAGAATCCTGTAAGTAGACAGAGGTGTAAGCATGTGGACATAAAATATCACTTTGTGAGGTCCACTGTGTATCATGGCAAAATAAGTTTGGAGTATTGCCCAACAGACCAGATGGTAGCAGATGTGATGACAAAACCTGCAACAAAATTTAAGTTGATGGAGTTTGCAAAGTTTATGTTTGGAGAGTAACCATGTATGTAAAAGTCTACATGATGTAAGGTAGAAAACCTTAGGATGTTTTATTTTGAGTTAAGATAACAATGCGAGAGCAAGTGGGGGTGTTGACATATATGAAAAATATGCTCTCAATTGTAAAGAAGTTAATCTTAATGTTGTATTGTTACTCAGACAAACTTGATGCAGGTAGTGAATTACTGACAATGATAACAGCCAATGAGAGGTGCTTGATATATGCGCATGTGTGTCAATAAAGTTTTTTCTTCGAGTTTGAACAAGATGGATGTTCCACTGTGTTTTTTTACTCCTCTGAATTATCTTCGGCCTAGCACTGGGTAGGCTGCAAGAATCGCTGCACAATTCACCTCTGCCAACAGAGTCTATCCAGTCTTTCTTCATATGAAAGTCCTGACATCCCAGGAATCAGTCTGGTGAACCTTCTCTGTACTCCCTCCAAGGCAAGAATGTCCTTCCTCAGATTAGGAGACCAAAACTGTACGCAATACTCCAGGTGTGGTCTCACCAAGACCCTGTACAACTGCAGTAGAACCTCCCTGCTCCTGTACTCAAATCCTTTTGCTTGCTATGAATGCTAACATACCATTGGCTTTCTTTACTGCCTGATGCACCTGCATGCCTACTTTCAATGACTGGTGTGCCATGACACCCAGGTCTCGTTGCATCTCCCCTTTTCCTAATCGGCCACCATCTTAGGGATATGAGAGGCTCATCTCCTGCTCGACTCTGAAGACTGGGAACCGAGGTGGAGGGAGTTCGATTAACAAAGAGCCATTTTCAAGATGGTGGCGAACAGAGGAGAGGATCAGCGTTGCCATGACAACGGGCCTTTATGGCCAAGATAAGACCACACTCTTCAGAGCTTGGAAACTTTGTGTGGGGGGTTCAGAAACGTGGCGACTCTGTGCGTACTGTCTCTGTGAAGTCTGCTATTATGCGAGAAAAGTATGTACCTTGCGAAAGGAGATGAGGAATTTCTTTTGCCAGAGGGTGGTGAATGGACGGGTGTCAGGGGTTATGGGGAGAAGGCAGGAGAATGGGGTTGAGAGATAAAGATCGATCAGCAATGATTGATTAGCTGCGTAGATTTGATGGGCCGAATGGCCTATTCTGCTCCTATCACATGGAATGGAAAGGTTTAGAGGGATCCTGAGAGGCAACATTTTCACAAAGAGGGTGGTGGGATTATGGAACGAGCTGCCAGAGGAGCTGGTACGAGTTGAGGCAAGTACAACAAAAAGATTAAATTTTAGTCATTGGGTGGTGAATCTGTGGAATTCATTGCCACGGAAGGCAGTGGAGGCCTTGTCATTGGGTAGTTTTAAAGCGGAGGTTGCTAGGTTCTTGATTAGTGCGGGTGTCAGGGATACATGGAGAACACAGGAGAATGGGGTTGAGAGGAAAAGATAGATCAGCCATGATTGAATGGCGTAGATCTGATGGCCTAATTCTGCTCCTATCACATATGAACTTATGACTCTTTATGTACTGCCTCGGTGAAGTGTACTATTACACTACTATTGCTGCACTTTTCTATATATCGAGGATTGTAAAAACATTTCACTGCACCTAGGTACATGTGATAGTATCGTATCATCATCTATAATTATAATTTCAAAAATCGGCATATTTTCAATTACTTTTTCAGTCAGGCATATTTAATCATCGCTAAACATAAAACTCTGATCTTGGATGTGTGTGGGTGTGTGTGTGTGTGTGTATATGTGTGTGTATAATCATATTGCTCAAAAATATGACACCCTGACGATAAATGTTTAACGTATTCCTGTAGAGATTTATCCGGTGAAGTAAAAAACCGCTTACCTGAAAATTTCGAGCTTTGCTTCTTGAGTTATTTATGAAAATGTTCACAAATCCGATCCAATTTTGAATTCAAAATACCTGGGGGTTTTTTCGCTGATGACGTGACAATGGATCTGCCGTCTGCTCGCGCTGTGACTGACGTCACCTCCCACACCTTCCTCCTACCCCAGTATTTCAAAGGTCTGGCCGTCGACTGAAAACCAAAGATCATCGCTGAAGACTGCAGCTCGCGCTGCGAGTGAAGAACGAGCAAGTCGGGCCCTGTACCAGAGATCTCTCTCTCTCTCCTCACCCCCCCCCCCCCCCCCCCCCCCCCTCTTCCCCCCCCTCCCCTCTCTCTCTCTTTCCCCCCCCCCCCCTCCCCCCCTCTCTTTTTTCTCTCCCCTCTCATCTCCGCCATATCCCCCACCCTATCCCCCTCTCATCCCCCCCACCACCCCCCCCCCCTGCCTCTGTGTGTCCCCGCCGCAGGCCCCCCCCCCACCTCTTGAGGGGTGGGACCCAATGGGCCGAAACCCCCAGCAACCGTGCATTGAGGGGACGGGACCCATTGGGTCCCACTGGTCTAATGTTTCTGATATCCAAAGGTACCTGCCCTCTCAATGATAATAGTCAATAGGGCCACATGCACTCCCATGCATATAGCCAATGAACTGGCCTCACCTACCTTCTGTGGCAGAGAGTTCCAGAGATTCACCACTCCTGTGTAGTTCTTCTCATCTCGGTCCTAAAAGATTTCCCCCTTATCCTTAAACTGTAACCCCTTGTTCTGGACTTCCCCAACATCGGGAACAATCTTCCTGCATCTAGCCTGTCCAACCCCTTAAGAATTTTGTAAGTTTCTATAAGATCCCCTCTCAATCTTCTAAATCCTAGCGAGTACAAGCCAAGTCTACCCAGTCTTTCTTCATATGAAAGTCCTGACATCCCAGGAATCAGTCTGGTGAACCTTCTTTGCACTCCCTCTATGGCAATAATGTCCTTCCTCAGATTTGGAGACCAAAACTGCACGCAATACTCCAGGTGTGGTCTCACCAAGACCCTGTACAACTGCAGTAGAACCTCCCTGCTCCTATACTCAAATCCTTTTGCTATGAATGCTAACATACCATTCACTTTCTACACTGCCCGCTGCACCTACTACTTTCAATGACTGATGTACCAAGACACCCAGGTCTCATTGCATCTCCCCTTTTCCTAATCGGCCACCATTCAAATAATAGTCTACTTTCCTGTTTTTGCCACCAAAGTGGATAACCTCACATTTATCCACATTATACTGCACCTGCCGTGCATTTGCCCACTCACCCAGCCTATCCAAGTCACCTTGCAGCCTCCTAGTATCCTCCTCACAGCTAACACTGCCCCCCAGCTTCGTGTCATCTGCAAACTTGGAGATGTTGCATTCAATTCCCTCGTCCAAATCATTAATCTATATTACTACAAGTCTGATCTTGACTGCTTTTGGCTCGCTGTGCTGCGATTTCCGAGAGAACGCCGCCACCTATGGCCGTCATTTTTGGCCACCTCGCTCAGAGCTCCCCTACTCCTTCCGGGTCTGGAGGATTTTTCCCATCGATGAAAAATCAGAGAGATATTAATGTTTTTTTTTTAATCCCCATTCTCTCTGCTGCCCCTGCTGGCGGCAGGGGGAGGGACTATAAAACCCAGAAGTGTAGTGCCTCACTCAGTCTCAGTCTCAGAGAGCCAGACCCAGGAAGCGAGAGGGTCACGGCTCTCTGAGCTGCGAATAACACTGAACGCACGTCTACTCCACGGTGAGTCCCCTCGATGCAGCTGGAAAGTGGGTGCAGTCGAATTATTTGCCTCGCCTTTTTAACAAGTTTGTGTTCACAAAATGAATTTTGGTTGTCAGGTGGCTGCAGCCGAATTGTTTGCCTTGCCTTTTTAACAAGTCTATGTTCACAAAATGTATTTTGGTTGTCAGGTGGCTGCAGCCCAAATGTTTGCCTCGCTTTTTTAACAAGTTTGTGTTCACAAAATTTTGGTTGTCCGGTGGCTGCAGCCCAATTGTTTGCCTCTTCTTTTTTTTTAAAGTTTGTGTTCACAAATGAATTTTGGTTGTGAGGTGGCTGCAGCCAAATTGTTTGCCACGCCTTTTTAAATGTTTGTGTACACAAAATTAATTTTGGTTGTCAGGTGGTTGCAGCCCAATTGTTTGCCTCGCCTTTTTAACAAGTTTGTGTTCACAAAATGAATTTTGGTTGTCAGGTGGCTGCAGCCCAATTGTTTGCCTTGGCTTGGCTTTTAAAATCATTGCAACAGTTGGATGCCAGAATCCATTCGGCCCACAGTGTCTATACTAGCTCTCTGGAAACCAGTACCTTCGGCCCGCAACACCCATACTAGCACAACAGACAGCCCCCCCTGGCGAGCAATATTGGAATTGGTGGAGGGGTGGAATATTGTGTTGGTGACCAGCCCTCCCATGTGATGCTGTGACCCAACGGGTCCCACTTAGTCTAGTATATATTGTAAATAGCTGAGGTCCCAGCACTGAGCCTTGCGGTACCCCACTATTCACTGCCTGCCATTCTGAAAAGGACCCATTTACCTCCTACTCTTGGCTTCCTGTGTGCCAGCCAATTCTCTATCCACATCAATACTGAACCCTCAATACCATGTGCTTTAAGTTTGTACACAATTTATTTATTTATTTATTTATTTAATTTATTTATTTTACTTTTCTTTTTCATCGGTTGGAGCTGCATACTAAATTTCGTTGCACAGATGTGCAATGACAATAAAAGATATTATTATTATTATTATTCTCTTATGTGGGACCTTGTCGAAAGCCTTCTGAAAGTCCAGATATAACACATCCACTGGTTCTCCCTTATTCACTCGACTAGTTACATCCTCAAAAAATTCTATAAGATTCGTCAGACATGATTTACCTTTCATAAATCTATGCTGACTTTCCAAATGTGCTGCTATCCCATCTTTAATAACTGACTCTAGCAGTTTCCCCACTACCGATGTTAGACTAACTGGTCTGTAATTCCCCGGTTTCTCTCTCCCTTTTTAAAAAGTGGGGTTACATTAGCTACCCTCCAATCCTCAGGAACTACTCCAGAATCTAAATAGTTTTCAAAGATTATCACTAATGCATCCACTATTTCTGGGGCTACTTCTTTAAGTACTCTGGGATGCAGCCTATCTGGACCTGGGGATTTATCGTCCTTTAATCCATTCAATTTACGAAACACCACTTCCCCGCTAACATGGATTTCACTCAGTTCCTCCATCTCATTTGACCCCCGGTCCCCTGCTATTTCCGGCAGATTATTTGTCTTCCTTAGTGAAGACAGAACTAAAGTAGTTATTCAATTGGTCTGCCATGTCCTTGTTCCCCATGATCAATTCACCTGTTTCTGACTTCAAGGGACCTACATTTGTTTTAACTAATTTTTTTCTCTTCACTTATCTATAAAAACTTTTGCAGTCAGTTTTCATGCTCCCTGCCAGTTTTCTTTCATAATCTATTTTCCCTTTCCTAATTAAGCCCTTTGTCCTCCTCTGCTGGACTCTGAATTTCTCCCAGTCCTCTGGTAGGCTGCTTTTTCTGGCTAATTTGTATGCTTCATCTTTTGTTTTGATACTATCCCTGATTTCCCTTGTTATCCACGGATGCACTAGCTTCCCTGATTTATTATTTTGCCAAACTGGGATGAACAATTGTTGTAGGACATCCATGCATTCTTTAAATGCCTCCCATTGCATATCCACCGTCAACCCTTTAAGAATCAATTGCCAGTCTATCTTGGCCAATTCACGTCTCATACCCTCAAAGTTACCTTTCTTTAAGTTCAGAACCCTTGTTTCTGAATTAATTATGTCACTCTCCATCCTAATGAAGAACTCAACCATATTATGGTCACTCTTGCCCAAGGGGCCACGCACAACAAGACTGCTATCTAACTCTTCCTCATTACTCAATACCCAGTCTAGAATAGCCTGCTCTCTCGTTGGTTCCTCTACATGTTGCTCACACCCTGTCAATTTGATTCACCCAATCTATATGTAGATTGAAGTCACCATATTCTATCAACATATGACAGTCCCACCATCGCAGGAATTAATCTCATCAACCCACGCTGCACTCCCTCAATAGTAAGAATGTCCTTCTTCAAATTTGGTGACCAAAACTGCACACAATACTCCAGATGTGGTCTCACTAGGGCCCTGTACAAATGCAGGACCTCTCTGCTCCTATACTCAACTCCTCTTGTTATGAATGCCAACATGCCATTCGCTTTCTTCACTGCCTGCTGTACCTGCATCCTTACTTTCAATGAGTGATGAACAAGGACCCTCAGATCGCTTCAGATCCCCTTTTCCCAACTTGATACCATTAAGATAATAATCTGCCATCCTGTTTTTGCTACCAAAGTGGATAACCTCATATTTATCCACATTAAACTGTATCTGCCATGCATCTGCCCACTCCCCCAACCTGTCCAAGTCACC
Source organism: Leucoraja erinaceus (assembly GCF_028641065.1). Lineage (NCBI taxonomy): Eukaryota > Metazoa > Chordata > Chondrichthyes > Rajiformes > Rajidae > Leucoraja > Leucoraja erinaceus. The sequence goes on along the minus strand of NC_073381.1, from coordinate 2,995,810 downwards.
CTGCATTCTCATAGCATCTCCTCCCAGTTCACACTGCCACCAGCTTTGTGTCATCTGCAAATTTGCTAATGTTAATTGAATCCCTTCATCTAAATCATTGATGTACATTGTAAATAGCTGCGGTCCCAGCACCGAGCCTTGCGGTACCCCACAAGTCACTGCCTGACATTCTGAAAGGGACCCGATAATCCCTACTCTCTGTTTCCTGCCTGCCAACCAGTTTTCTATCCATGTCAGTACCCTACCCCCAATACCATGTGCTCTATGTTTTCCCACTAATCTCCTGTCAAGTTGCATATGACAGTCTTTAATACTGAGTCATACTTTAATATTGTGACAAATGTGAAGGATTTTGGCGACTATGTTCACATAGAGAAGATGTACAATTTTATTTTCTAGATAGGTAATAAATCTATTTAAAACATTATCTGTGTGAGTTGGTTATAGATAACTGACATACACAAACATACCTAAACGATATATAGCTATGTAGCATATCCAAGTGTCATGTGTAGGAGGGAACTGCAGATGCTGGTTTACACCAAAGATAGACACAAATTGCTGCAGTCATTCAGCGGGACAGGAAGCATAACTGGAGAGAAGGAATGGGTGACGTTTCAGTTCGACCCAAAATGTCACCCCTTCCTTCTCTCCAAAGAAGCTGCCTGACCCGCTGATTTACTCCAGCATTTTGTGACTATCTATATCCAAGTGTCAGGTGATAATCAAATCCTAAAATTTGTGTTGGTTTTAGCAGTCAAAATGCATAAAATGTATAAAATTAAAAAGAAAAAGGCCTGGATAGAGTGGATGTGGAGAGGATGTTTCCACTAGTGGGAGAGTCTAGGACCAGAGGACATAGCCTCAGAAAATAAGGACATACCCTTAGAAAATAAGGACATACCCTTAGAAAATAGATGAGGAGGAATTTCTTTAGTCAGAGGGTGGTGAATCTATGGAATTCATTGCCTCAGAAGGCTGTGGAGGCAGTCAATGGATATTTTTAAGGTGCAGTTGACAGATTCTTGATAAGTACATGTGTCAGGGGTTATAGGGAGAAAGGGGTATGAGGGATAGATCAGCCACGATTGAATGGCAGAGTACACTTGATGGGCCGAATGGCCTAATTCTGCTCCCTGAATTTATGAACATTCAGATGATGTCTTTTTCAAATCACTAAAATTGAACTCTTTCAGTACAAAAATCGACAAACTAGTCGCATGGGAGTTGGTTTGTTAATAATAATTAATATTTTTTGTATATTTATCTATTCAAAATGTTTCCTCTGAGTAAACAATCAGGACAAACGCGATGAGTTTGTCAACGGAGAATCATTCAAGCATCTCAGAAATTAGCAGTTACACTCTCATTCTCATAGGAGCAAAGTACTGCAGATGCTACTTTATACCAAAGATGGGCACAAAGTGCTGGAGTAACTCAGCGGGACAGGAAGCAGCTCTGGAAAAGATAGGTGACGTTTCAGATCACAACACTTCTTCAGTCAAAAGGTCTTGACTCGAATTGTCACTTACCCTTTCTCTCCTGAGATGCTGCCTGACCCGCTGAGTTACCCCAGCACTTTGTGTCTGTCCTCTCATGCTCTTTCATCCCAGTATAGAGGGAACCATTTTCCAATGCCAGCATATGGGGACCTTGACATGCCAACTTTACCAGATCCTGGTCCCCACTCCCATCGAGGGAAATAGGCAGCCCTGCTTGGTGGGAAGGGAAGAGAAGAGGACCAAGCGCACCCATTGCTCAGTGGTCCCTACTCCCAGTGAGGAACCAACTCCACCCCATCTCTTCTAGATCACCCCATTCCATTGAGAGACTAACGCCACTCCATTTCTTCCATACGACTTCATTGTATTGAAGAACCAACTCCACTCCATCTCTTCCAATAGACCCCACTCCCAAATAGTGAAAGGCCTGGATAGAGTGAATGTGGAGAGGATGTTTCCACTAGTGGGAGAGTCTAAGTCTAGAAGTCATAGCCTCGCAATATAAGGACATAACTTCATAGAACTTCAGAGGGTGGTGAATCTGTGGAATTTATTGCCACAGAAGGTTGTGGAGGCCAAGTCAATGGATATTTTTAAGGCGCAGATTGACAGATAATTGATTAGTATGGGTGTGTTTGTAGGTGAATTGGCTTCTGTAAATTGTCCCTCGTGTGTAGGATAGAACTAATGTGTTCAGGTGATGGCTGGTGATCTCCAGGTGCTCTGGTGATCGCTGGTCGGCATGGGCTCAGTTGGCCGAAGGGCCTATTTCCGTGCTGTATCTCTAAACTAAACTAAGATGAAACAATCAGGTGGGTGGTAACTCCCTCTGTGGGTTCTCTATAGAGCCGGCACTCATTGATCTTTTGAAGTTTAAAACAAATATTCACAGCTTATCTGCCTTGCGGTCAACTTTACAAATGAGTCACTATTTTGTGGTGAACTTCCTTTTAGAGAAGTGAAAATGCCAGTTTGATATTTCGAAGGAGACGGCTGAGGGAGAAACGTTTAACGTTTGAAAGTGTGAAGAAGTGTCTCGAAACGTCCCATTCCTTCTCACCAGAGACGCTGCCTGTCCCGCTGAGTTACTCCAGCTTTTTGTGTCTGTCTCACGCTTAGCGTTACTTATCCTTGGAGTCTGCGGTCACCTTGGACTTCCTCCAGTTGGGTCTTCTACACCTTTCGTCGATGCTGGGAATACACTCCAAGTTCCACACCTGATCACTCTTGGCCCGAGGGTAAACTGCCTTCACATAGTGGCGGATCAGCCTCAGGCGCACTGGGTCCAGTTGCTTCTTGTTACACGCCCCCGAATGGTTGTACTGCACTCTCAGGTTTTCGGACGTAAACAGCTCAGGGAAGATCCTGACCAGAAGCCGGGCACACATGTTTGCGACTGACAGACTATCCTGGACTATGTCCTTTAGATCCTCGGTGGACACTAGATGCTTGGTGGCCACAGGGAAGTCGACAGGGGGGACTTTGAGTTGGTGAAGGGGGACTTTGCAGAAGTTTCGGTAGTAGCGTTCAGCACGGTCTGGCACTGGCTGTGGTTGAACTGAATCCCTCTTGACCTGCTCAGGCTGGGTTGCTGCAAGCATCTGCTCTTCCTTCACTCCTTCGCTGTAGGCGATGGACTTCTTCCTCTCCTGCCGATAGACGTGCCGTTGTTCCATGTCCCTGCGGCGGCAGCGTTCGTCCAACTTGGACATAAACTCGTGTTTCCAGGTCTTGTCGCGTTTGGCCCTGGGGCAAATCAGCTGCACGTAGTGGCGGATGAGCTTGATCCTCACGGGATCCAGTTGCTTCTTGCCCAAGGTCCCGCTGCAGTTGTACTGCTTCCTCAGGTTCTCCGGCGTGAAGAGCTCGGGGAAGAACTGCACAAACAGGCGGGAGGCAAAGTTGCCATTAGACTGGCTTTTCTCGTAGATGTTCTTCAACTGGTGTCTATCGAGGATGTGTTGCGGGCAGGGCACCTCAAAGTCCGGAGCAGGTATCTCCAACCGGTTGAAGTCCACGGGCTTCAGCCAGAACTTCTTCAACCAGGGCGTGGACCTTTCGAAGTTCTCTTGGCTGCCCACCATTGAGGCATTGGAGGTCCCAATGCTCTCGTCCCTCTGCCTGTCCGAGTCGCTGTCGTCAGAGTGGACGCACTCCAGCTCCTGGTCGAGCCGTCGCTCCACCAGCTCCGTCCATGCCTCCTCGTCCCGCACCTCGGGGTAGTAGATCTCACAGTATCTCCTCACCACCTGCATCTTCTGGGGGTCCAGGGCTTGCTTGCCCGCAGAGCCGCGGCAGCTGTATCGCGACGCCAAGCGCCTGGAGTCAAAGAGCTCCGGGAAGAGGCGGTGGAGGAGCAAGACAGCAAATTCATCGGGCGACGAGGCCCCCTCTAGGTACTCACTGATCTCCTGGGCTTCCAGCACCAAGTCCGAGTTGATGCTGCTGAAAGAGTCCAAGGACAGGGCTTCCTCATGGGGGTTGTACTCCACATAGCTGTTAGACTGGGCTTGCCCCATGTCATGGTCATCCCAGTCGATGCTGACCACCTTGGAGATCTGCTGACTGCTCTCCATCTCCCTCTGTGCCCAGTAGCTGTTGAAGAAGTCGTTGAGCTGCGGGAGGCATTCTGCCCTCCACACGTCTCCATTCCCGCCCGACGGGTAGCAAACCTCCACATAGTTTCGGATGAGTTGTAGGTGGAGTGTGTCCAGCTTCCTCGTGGGCGTGGCGCTGCACGCTCGGCAACCCGTGTCAGCCTGGTCTTCAGCCAAGAGCTCTGGGAAGAGCTGGAGGAGCAGGCGGCAGGAGAGGTCCCCCGGGGATGAGCTCTGCTCCAGGAGCTGCTTCAGCTCGCTGTTGTTCAGCCGGTACTCGGCCGGTGGTGGGAAGTCCACCACAGACTCTCCTTCGCTGATGTGCCTCTTGATGCGGCCCACCTCCAGTGACAGCAGGTCGATCTTGCTGTGGAGCTGGGTCATGGTGGAGTTCAGCGTGTTGAGGGTGAAGAACATCTTGTGGATCAGGGAGTAGAGGGTGGGCTCGGCTCCAGTGGCCGACAGGTTGCTAGAGTAGTTCTTGTGGCCATCGGTCAGGTGGTGTTGCTGGAGGAGGCTGTTGGAGAAACCTCCTTCAGTGGCTGACTGCTGCTCTCCCTTTAGCAAGCTCCGTCGGTCCGAGATCTTGTGCGTGATGCCGTACAGGGGCTTCCTGAAGGAGAGTCCAGCCCACACAGTCTCGTCGTTCCCCAGCAACGGAGCGTCGCTGGTTTCCCTCATCCTGCTTGTACCCTCCAGGAACCTCTGGGAAGAGCTGGAGCCCCTCAAACTGGCAAGCATGTCCTTGGGGAAACAAAGTGAAAAAGCTTCAATGAACCTCGACCTACACGATCTTCACGTTGCTAAATATTTTAACTTCCCCTCCCATTCACACACTGACCTTTCTGTCCTGGGCCTCCTCCACTGACAGAGTGAGGCCCAGCGCAAAGTGGAGGAACAAAATCTTGGATTTCACTTGGGCAGCTTACGCCCCACCCTATTCTAGACTGGGTATTGAGTAATGAGGAAGGGTTAATTAACGGTCTTGTTGTGCATGGCCCCTTGGGCAAGAGTGACCATAATATGGTTGAGTTCTTCATTAGGATGGAGAGTGACATTGTTAATTCAGAAACAAGGGTCCTGAACTTAAAGAAAGGTAACTTTGAGGGTATGAGACGTGAATTGGCCAAGATAGACTGGCAATTGATTCTTAAAGGGTTGACGGTGGATATGCAATGGAAGGCATTTAAAGACTGCATGGATGAGCTACAACAATTTTTCATCCCAGTTTGGCAAAATAATAAATCAGGGAAGGTAGTGCATCCGTGGATAACAAGGGAAATCAGGGAGAGTATCAAAACAAAAGATGAAGTGTACAAATTAGCCAGAAAAAGCAGCCTACCAGAGGACTGGGAGAAATTCAGTCCAGCAGAGGAGGACAAAGGGTTTAATTAAGAAAGGGAAAATAGATTTTGAAAGAAAACTGGCAGGGAACATAAAAACTGACTGCAAAAGTCTTTATAGATATGTGAAGAGAAAAAGATTAGTTAAAACAAATGTAGGTCCCTTGCAGTCAGAAACATGTGAATTGATCATGGTGAACAAGGACATGGCAGACTAATTGAATAACTACTTTGGTTCTGTTTTCACTAAGGAAGACATAAATAATCTGCCGGAAATAGCAGGGGACCCTGGGTCAAATGAGTTGGAGGAATTGAGTGGGCTGCATCCCAGAATACTTAAGGAAGTAGCCCCAGAAATAGTGGATGCATTAGTGATAATTTTCAAAACTCTTTAGATTCTGGAGTAGATCCTGAGGATTGGAGGGTAGCTAATGTAACCCCACTTTTTAAAAAGGGAGAGAGAAAACGGGGAATTACAGACGTTAGTCTAACATCGGTAATGGGGGAAACTGCTAGAATCAATTATTAAAGATGGGATAGCAGCACATTTGGAAAGTGGTGAAATCATTGGACAAAGTCAGCATGGATTTATGAAAGTTAAATCATGTCTGACGAATCTTATAGAATTCTTTGAGGATGTAACTACTAGAGTGGGTAAGGGAGAGCCAGTGGATGTTTTATATCTGGACTTTCAGAAGGCTTTCGACAAGGTCCCACATAAGAGATTAGTATACAAACTTAAAGCACACGGTATTTGGGGTTCAGTATTGATGTGGATAGAGAACTGGATGGCAGACAGGAAGCAAAGAGTAAGAGTAAACGGGTCCTTTTCACAATGGAAGGCAGTGACAAGTGGGGTACCGCAAGGCTCAGTGCTGGGACCCCAGCTATTTACAATATCTATTAATGATTTGGACGAGGGAATTGAATGCAACATCTCCAAGTTTGCGGATGACACGAAGCTGGGGGGCAGTGTTAGCTGTGAGGAGGATGCTAGGAGGCTGCAAGGTGACTTGGATAGGCTGGGTGAGTGGACAAATACATGGCAGATGCAGTATAATGTGGATAAATGTGAGGTTATCCACTTTGGTGGCAAAAACAGGAAAATAGACTATTATCTGAATGGTAGCCTATTAGGAAAAGGGGAGATGCAACGAGACCTGGGTATCATGGTACATCAGTCATTGAAATTAGGCATGCAGGTGCAGCAGGCAGTGAAGAAAGCGAATGGTATGTTAGCATTCATCGCAAAAGGATTTGAGTATAGGAGCAGGGAGGTTCTACTGCAGTTGGTGAGGGTCTTGGTGAGACCACACCTTGAGTATTGCGTATAGTTTTGGTCTCCTAATCTGAGGAAAGACATTCTTGCCATAGAGGGAGTACAGAGAAGGTTCACCAGGCTGCTTCCTGGGATGTCAGGACTTTCATATGAAGAAAGACTGGATAGACTCGGCTTGTACTCGCTAGAATTTAGAAGATTGAGGGGGGATCTTATAGAAACTTACAAAATTCTTAAGGGGTTGGACAGGCTAGATGCAGGAAGATTGTTCCTGATCTTGGGGAAGTCCAGAACAAGGGGTCACAGTTTAAGGATAAGGGGGAAATCTTTTAAGACCGAGATGAGGAAAACATTTTTCACACAGAGAGTGGTGAATCTCTGGAATTCTCTGCCACAGAAGGTAGTTGAGGCCAGTTCATTGGCTATATTTAAGAGGGAGTTAGATGTGGCCCTTGTGGCTAAAGGGATCAGGGGGTATGGAGAGAAGGCAGGTACAGGATACTGAGTTGGATGATCAGCCATGATCATATTGAATGGCGGTGCAGGCTCAAAAGGGCCGAATGGCCTACTACTGCACCTATTTTCTATGTTTCTATGTTTCTATGGTATGAATATTAATCTCTCCAACTTCATGTAATCCTTGCTTTCCGTCTCTCTCCATCCCTCCTCCATTCTAGTTCTCCGACGTTTGACTGTCTCCCGATTAAATTTTATCTTAGCCTCCCCCGTTGTCACCTTCCCCGAGCTAACAATGATCTATACTTTTTCTGTGAGCCTCATCCCCTTTGATCTCTCTTTTTCACACCTTGCCTTTCCATATTTCTTGTTTCACTCTCCCATGACTCTCAGTCTGAAGGGTCTCAACCTGAAACGTCACCCATTCCTTCTCTCCAGAGATGCTGCCTGTCCCGCCGAGTATGAATATTGCTTTCTTTAATTTCAAGTGACCCTTGCATTCCTTCTCACTCCGTCCCTGCCCCACCCTAGTCATCCTGCTAGTTTCACTGCTGTCCTGCTTAGTTTCACTGTTCCTACCCCCTCGTTATCACATTCGGAGAACTAGAATGGAGGAGGGATGGAGAGAGACGGAAAGCAAGGATTACATGAAGTTGGAGAGATTAATATTCATACCATAGAAACATAGAAACATAGAAAATCGGTGCAGTAGTAGGCCATTCGGCCCTTTGAGCCTGCACCGCCATTCAATATGATCATGGCTGATTGTCCACATCACACAGTATAGGAGCAGGGGGGTTCTACTGCAGTTGTACAGGGTCTTGGTGAGACCACACCTGGAATATTGCGTACAGTTTTGGTCTCCAAATCTGAGGGAGGACATTATTGCCATAGAGGGAGTGCAGAGACGGTTCGCCAGAATGATTCCTGGGATGTCAGGACTGTCTTATGAAGAAAGACTGGATAGACTTGGTTTATACTCTCTAGAATTTAGGAGATTGAGAGGGGATCTTATAGAAACTTACAAAATTCTTAAGGGGTTGGACAGGCTAGATGCAGGAAGATTGTTCCCGATGTTAGGGAAGTCCAGGACAAGGGGTCACAGCTTAAGGATAAGGGGGAAATCCTTTTAAAACCGAGATGAGAATAATTTTTTTCACACAGAGAGTGGTGAATCTCTGGAACTCTCTGCCACAGAGGGTAGTTGAGGCCAGTTCATTGGCTATATTTAAGAGGGAGTTAGATGTGGCCCTTGTGGCTAAGGGGATCAGGGGGTATGGAGAGAAGGCAGGTACGGGATACTGAGTTGGATGATCAGCCATGATCATATTGAATGGCAGTGCAGGCTCGAAGGGCCGAATGGCCTACTCCTGCACCTAATTTCTATGTATGTTTCTCCACAGCCAACAATAGACCATTGTGGGCTCCACCATTCCTTGATTATCCTTGCTGGCCTTGAATTGTTCTTTTCATACGTACCCGAAACGTCACCCATTCCTTCCTTTCCTTTATCATCATTACTTTTTTGCATAACTTTAATTCATTGTTCTTTATCTCTCCACATTATCGTCTACATCTCTCTTTTCCCTTATCCCTGACCAGTCTGAAGAAGGGTCTCGACCCGAAACGTCACCCATTCCTTCTCTCCAGAGATACTGCTTGTTCCTCGAGTTACTCCAGCATTTTGTGTCTATCTTCTCATACTAGCAGCCACTGATTCCCAATATTCACTGAAGCTTGACACAAAATGGTGGAGTAACTCAGCGGGACAGGCAGAGTCTAGAGATATGGAAGAGTAAGATGTGAAAAGGACAGATCAAAGCAGATGCTGCTCATGGAAATGTACAAATGGTCATTGTTGGCTGAGGGGAAGGTGATAACGTGGAAACAAACAGTAAAATTAATCAGAAGGATAGTGAAACTAGTCAGAGAACTAGGGTGGGGGAGGGATGGAGAGAGAGGGAAGGCAAGGCTTGTATGAAGTTAGAGAAGTCAATATTCATACCGCTGGGGTGTAAACTGCCCAAGCGAAATATGAGGTGCTGTTCCTCCAATTTGCATTTGGCCTGGAGGAGTATATAAGGTCTGCTATATGATTTTACCATTGTACACAAAACAAAGCATTTCACTGTACCAAGGTACATGTGACAATAAAGTATAATTGAATCATTGATTATATTTAATCGTCATACACGTATAAAATAGGTTCTGGGTTGAGCAGATGTAGAGAGGATGTTTCCACTAGTGGGAGAATCTGGGACCACAGATCCTCAGAATTAAAGGACGTGTCTTATGAAAGGAGATGAGGAGGAATTTCTTTAGTCAGAGGGTGGTGAATCTATGGAATTCATTGCCACAGACGGCTGTGGAGAACGTCAATGGGTATTTTGAAGGCAAGGTTTGACATATTCTGGAGTAATACGGGTGTCAGGGGTTATGGGGAGAAGGCAGGAGAATGGGGTTAAAAGGGAATGATAGATCAGATATGATTGAATGGCGGAGTAGGCTTGATGGGCTGAACAGCCTAATTCTGCCCATGTGTCTGATGAACATGAGCAAGTAACAGACACCAGACTTCTTCTTGCATATGGCGTGCACCATCTAAAGTTGCAGGACAACTTGTTCTATTTGATCATATTTGATTGTGCACGCCAGGTTGATTGCAGTCGTTAAAACAGGGCGGACCACGTGAAGGTTGCAATCTCCCACCCCAATACTGAGACACCAGTGTTAAACGTAGAAATAAAGAACTGCAGATGCTGTTTAACAAAAGAAAAAGAGACAAAGTGCTGGAGTAACTAAGCAGACGAAGCAGCATCACTGAAGGACATGGATAGGTGATGTTTCAGGGTCGGGACCCTCCTTCCAACTGATTGTGGTGGGGGAATGAAATCTGGATGAGAGTTGAGGGCAGGACAAATTCTGGCAAGTAATAGGAAGATACTGCATTTGTTTGTGTCAAAGAACATTAGGACTAAAAGATCTTTGTACGGTTAAAATACATTGCAATGTTCATGATCTAGTGGTGCTGTCTGTGGAGTTTGCACGTTCTCCCCCTGACAATGTGTGTTTTCTCCATGTGCTCCCACACTTCAATGACGTACAGGTTTGTGGGTTAATTTAGTTTTGGTAAAACTGTCTCCATTGTGTAGGATAGTGTTGGTGTACGGGGTGATCGCTGGTCGGTGCAGACTCGATGGCCAGAGGGCCTGTCTCCGTGCTGTATCTCTAAAAGAAACCATGGAGAGCTGACCATTTGGGTCGGGACCCTTCATCAGACTGATTGTTTAGTTTAGGTTAGTTTAGAGATACAGCGCAAATCCACACCAACCAGCGATACCCGTACACTAGCACCATCTTACACACTAGGGACAATTTACAATCTTTACCAAACCCAATTAATCTACAAACCTGTACGTCTTTGGAGTGTGGGAGGAAACTGGAGATCCCGGAGAAAACCCATGCGGTCACGGGGAGAACGTACAAACTCCGTACAGGCAGAAACAGTAGTCAGGATGGAACCCGGGTCTCCGATGCTGTAAGGCAGCAACTCTACTGCTGCACCACCGTGCCACCCATGTTTGTGGTGATTGTGGTGGGGCAATAAAAGCTGGAAGAGAGGCGAGGCCAGGACAAAGTCAGGCAAGTGATAGGTGGATGCTGCATTTGTTCGTGTCAAAGAGCATTAAGATGAAAATAGCTTTGTACGGTTAAGCTAGATTGCAGTGTGGATGACATTACCTCACAGTTAAGTCTTCTCCATTTATGGCTGATGGGGCTTTCATGGTCTAGGGTCGTCTCACCAAACCCATTGTGTATCTGTTTCCGTTTCAGTGCGTTGGGTACAATGCTGTTTTCTGCAGCTGTGTCTGGGCTAAAACCATCCTCATCTTCATCATCTTCTATCTTTACTTCAGTCTTGACCACCTCAATATTGACGTCTGTTACTGCAAGAGAGAGAGACAGACAGAAAGCACCAGTTCATTATTCTGATCATTCCACTATAAGGGCGGCACAGTGGTAGAATTGCTGCCTTACAGTGCTAGAGTCCCAGGTTCGATTCTGACTACGGGGCTGTCAGTACGGAGTTTGTACATTTTTCCTGTGACCTGCATGGGTTTTCTCCAAGCTCTTCGGTTTCCTCCCACACTCCAAAGATGTACAGATTTGTAGGTTAATTGGCTTGGAATAAATGTAAATTGTCCCTAGTGTGGGTAGGATAGTTTTAATGTGCGGGGATTGCTGGTTGGCGCGGACCCAGATGGGCCGAAGGGCCTGTTTCCACGGCGTATCACTAAACTAAACTATAACATGCATTGATTTCTCAGTTATATCCATTATTGAATTCAGATTTCACTTCACTCTGATGCCTCGTAGAAAGTCTACAATGCAGGCTTATGGAGAGTTGAGTTTAGTTTATTGTCACGTGTACCGAGGTACAATGAAAAGTTTTTTAGTTGCGTACCATCCAGTCAGGAGAAAGACTATACATGATTACAATCGATCCATTTACAGTGTAGTCACACAGCGTGGAAACAGACCCTTCACCCAAATTGCCCACACAGACCAACGTGCCTCGGGTACTGTCTGTATGGAGTTTGTACGTTCTCTGGGAGTCCGGGAGCTCTGGTTTCCTCCCACACTTCAAAGATGTTTGTAGTTAACTACAGGTTTGTAGGTTAATTGTCTTCGGTAAAGATTGTAAATTGTCCCTACCTCTCAGGTTCCTATCACGAGCTGCCAGAGGAGGTAGTTGAGACAGGGACTATTGCAACGTTTAAGAAACAATTAGACTGGTGCGTGGATAGGACAGGTTTGGAGGGATAAGGGCCAAACGTAGGCAGATGGGACTAGTGTGGATGGGACATGTTGGTCGGTGTGGGCAAGTTGGGCTGAAGGGCCTGTTTCCACGATGTATGACTCTATGCAAAATAAAGCTTTTCACTTTACCTCATGACACTTGACAATAATAAACCTAAAGCTAGTACAAAGAAAGACTAATGAAACTGCATGTTACTTTGAGCTCTTACAAATAAATGGAGTCTGAAAATAAAGCCATTCATGTCTCTGCCTCATTATCCATGCCCACACATTACCGAGTCTCTCTCAATGAGAATGTCCGAAAATCTCTATTTTCTCTCTGACCTTGCTTGGCGCGAGTCCCATTACATCAAAAACTCCTTTCCATTGACTCCATCTGCACCTCACGCTGCCTCGGCAAGGCCAGCAGCATAATCAAGGATGACTCGCACCCTGGCCACTCCCTCTTATCCACTCTCCCATCGGGCAAAAGGTGTAGAAGTGTGAAAACGCACACCTCCAGATTCAGGGACAGTTTCTTCCCAGCTGCTATCAGACAACAGAACCATCCTATCAACAACTAGTGAGCAGTCCTGAGCTACTATCTACCCCATTGAAGACCCTCGGACTATCTTTGATCGAACTTTACTGGCTTTACCTTGCACTAAATGTTATTCACGTTATTCCCTTCATCATGTATCTGTACACTATGGATGGTTTAATTGTAATCATGTATAGTCTTTCTGCTGACTGGTTAGCACGCAACAAAAGCTTTTCACTGTACCTTGGTACATGTGACAATAAACTAAACTCATTATTCTCCTCATCAAAAAACAAAGTGTGTAAAGGATTTACCAGTGTCTCCATTTTCCAATTCTTCATCCTTCCTGAATGAAGGGTTTAGA